>NW_026726598.1:0-59134 GCF_029784015.1 Lycium ferocissimum
TTCACACTTAAGGGAAAAAGGAATTTTGGAAATTTTGGGGGAGTTGCACATACGGCCGTAAATCTTTTACGGGCCGTTAGTGCCCTTCACCATCAAAAATTTCCCAATTTTTCTTTTTCCCGGGAAATTCTCTTTCCTTCCCCCCTGCGAAACACCATATATTCAAGTCTTCCATAATTCTACCCCTCACACAAGCACGGAGAAATTTCCGAGGTGTAACAAAATGCTGCCCAAATTTCTATAGCTTTAGTAAAGTATGCTTTCACGACGATATAGCTAATGTCGATACGAATTCTCTTGAAGGTATAAACAAGTGCATTAAAGGAGAACGAGCAAGCGATAGAATAGCTAAACGACGAAGGTATGTGAGGCTAGTCCTTTCTTTCTAAAGCATGAGTCCTATGGCATGGATTTCCTCTTGTATTATGAATGTTCCATCTTAGAAGACTATGAGTCATTGTTCATGAATAGCTACACGAGATAAGATATGCTACGATGATGATAGTGATAATGATAAGCTTAAGACTAGAGATGCTATAGCCTATTATGATATGATGTTCGATTAAGCTAATGAAGCTATCCATATCCCATTGATGTTGATCATTGTATACACTCACCTTATGTTTGTTCCTTCAAGGTAAAAATTATGAATGCTCATAATGACATCGGGGGCTCGCGACCTTATGTCACCCGATAAAGCATGATTATCCTATGAGTCTCTGCATGTATTCCTAGAAGTATGTTATGATATGTATATTATGATAAGCATGTATGATAAATGTATTATGATGAGCATACCATGATGAGCATATGATGATAAGTACCGCGCCTATATGGCGGGCGGTCACCGCCAAGGCGGGTAGCTATACACCATGGCCAAATGGCATGGGGGCGGACACCACTAGTGGGCGGCACGAGATGATACCCCCGGACGCGGGAGGCCGGACACGGGCTAATGCTATTGCTAATGTTATTGATTATCACACCGCACCTATATGGTCGGGCACTTTATACCTTATGCATATATATGATATGATGATGAGTATGAAAGTAAGCTAGCATGTATTACTTCCTTTATGATTCGGCCCGATTTCTATTGCTCCTCATTGATGCCTCCTTATTTTATTGACATCTTATTATTGCTTATGCCTTACATACTCGGTACAATATTATAATGTGCGCGTCCTTTCTTCGGATGCTATGTTCATGCCCACGGGTAGACGGGGAGGTGATCGGACTCGGAGGCCAACGTACCGATTGAGAGCACTCCATTTTCCGGAGGGGCCACAGAGTATTCTTTTGGTACATATCTGTGTATATTCATGATTGGGCACGGCGGGGTCTGTCCCGTCCATATGTCTAGTATTCCCAGAGGCTCGTAGATACGCACTGTGGGTAGTATGATACCATGGTCTGTATGTATATGCATGTATATATATATATTATTTTGATAGTCGAAGGGCTTATGTTGATAAAAGTAATTATGTTTCGAATGATGATATATTTCTATGAAATTGAGCAAGTATTATGAATGAGAGCATATAGATAACGGAATGAGTGGTATTCGGTGGTTAGCCCTAGATACCCGTCGCGGCCCGTGGTTCGAGTCGTGACAGAAGTGGTATCAGAGCAGTTCAGTCCTAGGAAGTTGTCACGACCCAACCCTGTAGGCCGTGACTAGCGCCCAAGCTGGGCACCCAAACACATTCACAAATCCGAATCACAACAGATAGCTTATGCGTATACAAATATCAGACGCTATCTCAAACACATATCAAACACAAACATATATATATCAGAAGCCGGCAAGGCTATCAAATGGCGCAACGGCCCAAAACATGTACAAATGCAAGCCGACAAGGCACGGCAACGGGATCGCCCCGAACATATATCATACAAACACACCGTACGAATAGGCCTAACCCACATACATGTCCACGGACCTCTAAACCGACAAACGAGAATCATATGACGGACGGCCCCGCCACGAACAAACCAATACATAAGCCGAACGAGTATATACCAAAATGTGGCTCGGAATAAGGGGGAGCGCTCCAAAAAAGAAAAGGGTGTCCTAGGCGGCGGGTCACCAAGCGTAACGTCTATACTGCGGGCATGAAACGCGACCCCGAAGAAAGGGGTCGATCGAAATATTTACTGAGTATGCAAAGCAGAAGATATAGTAAACAAATCTGAATCACAATCGAAACAAAAGTACAGAAAGTAAATGCATTTCCAAAATATCAAAAGGTTTACTTTCAAAATACAAATCATGCATAGGGCTCAGAAAATATGGTCGCCCGCCCGTCGATGGCGCCATAACGCAGCATAACACCATAAAGTTTCAAATCTCTCCGTATCCCCGTCACACATCATAACACGGCATAACGCCATACATCGCAATAACGCCAAATATAAGCGGAACCGTCCCTCTAGCGAGGGCTCGGCGAACCATAACACGAGATAACACCGAGTATAACATAGTGCGCACGACAACAATCTGCCCGGACTCGGCGAAAGATACAACGAATGCACGAGCGAGTCGTGAGTAACCATATGTATAAAATCATTATCATAGACTCAAAAGATAAGTAAAATGATCATACTTGGAAATCGGAATAGTAGCCAAACCAAATTCTTTCAAAAGTCATCAGGATTACAAAAAGAAGAGTCACGGGACCCACGAATAGGTGTCGACCCGAGCCGGGCCCGCCATGCGAAAAACACACACATCATACGCCATACAACCTCCTACGAACATATCGAGGCAATCCGAGCAACTCGTGAAAGATACGGCGTTCGTAGGTTACGGAATTCTTAAAAAATGAAACTTTTTATGCAACATTTGAAAATCAAATATTCCAAAGGCATAAGGGCCAATATTTCATCATATCAAGCATATGAATCCCAAGAAATAAATAAGTGTCATAAACATGCTCGGATTGCGAGAATAGAATTTCCTCGAGGCTCGTGTCATAGCCTATTTGTAACTAAGACATGCCAAAAGAAGAAAGGATTGAGCTTTACATACCTCGAACGCTCTCAAAGCTACTCCAAACTCAAGCTAATCTCAACCTACGCCTCGGGCTCCCCAAGGTCTACAAATACGTCAACGGATACCAAATATTAGCTATAGACATTTGGGCATTTAATTCCAAACTAGCACTTAATTCTACAGAAATTTGGGCAGCATTTCCCCTGTAAATAGGCCAACCCCGAGAATTTAACTCGGCCAAATCAACAACAACAACATCAACAACCAACCTAGCAACATCAATAATCAATTCAAAATGAATTCTAGCATTAAATACGCTTTCTACATAATCCAACAACATTCATTATATTCAATTCAACGGCTTACATTCAAGCCAACATCAACGCTCATACATTCCAATACTAACCCGAATCCATACCAACAATACTCAAAGACATTTCAAACAATTCATACAACATTTCCAACAATCCAACAATTGCTCCAATTTACCCGAAAACAACCCCAAACCCGAAAACCTGAACTATAACACACTTCCGACTTCCGAATCATGATTTGCATCAACAATCCACACTATAACGATGTCGTTCTAATAAATATACAAATTACATTAAATACATATGATTCTCCAAATCAGCCCATACAATTACAACATCAATCTTGAGTCATTAAACTCTCATTTCCAACATAGAATTCACAATGACAACATTCAAAATTCCAACTAGAATTAATTCATTCATTGTCATATAATATGATCCATATTCGGCCAACACTACACATATACATATGTTGATGATTCTCATTCTTTTCTTCACACTACACAACTAAACATGCTACATAGAATCAATTCATCATCTCAACACAACACACACACCTACACGATCATACACACCATGCACGGCTCAACTCCAACACACCATATTTCATGAATTTCCTCCATTTTAACATACTACAACATGCATACACCATTCATAACACATAAAATAAGATTAAATCTTACCTTTCTTCATTCAACTTCACAACTAGCTATGGTTAGCTAGGATGAAAACTAGCGATTTGATCGCTCCAACAACACTTCCACGTTACTTAGGGACCTCCAATTAGTGGATTTGCACCAAGGAAATATTTTTGGGATGGCTAAAATTGGACTTGGTTTTTCTCCCTCTTGGCCGAGAGCCTCTTGTTGTTGTTCTTCAACTTCTTGTTTTTTTGCTAAGTATGGAATGAAGAAAGATGACTTAGTATTCATCTTTTGCATACTAATATAGGTCATACAAGTGTCCATGGCCCACACATGTGTTGGACCAATTAAAATTGGCCACAAAATGTGTGGGACCATTCCAAACACCACACGGCCAAGGGCCAAAATTTTGCATGATTTGCAACTTTCAATTATATAACTTTTGGTCCTAAATTTTCCTAAATGTTCCATGGCAACAAATTCATGAACAAATTATATCTCAAAACAAAATCAAAGGTCAAAAGTCCCGACTTTGTATCCCGGAATGGTTTTGTCCCTAACTTATCATAGTTAAACCGGATTGTCCCAATGTACGAAATACGGGATATAACAGAAGTGTCTACGAGCCGTGTCTAGTAGAGTCTTGTTTATGGTGTGTTGCGCGCCACGCTAATAAGCAGGAGGTTACAGGACATTTAGGAAAAATGACCATCTTCCTTCTCATGAAATCGTGCGATAGAGCCGAGTATAAGGTTTAAATCCTCCCTAATGAGTATGTTGTGATTTCAGAAATGCCGCCAAAAGAAAAAGCTAAAGCTGCCCCGAAGGGCAAGATTACTATGAAAAGGCGAGTAGAAAGAGAGCCGCCCATGAATGTAAATGAGGATGAATCACATCATGAGGCTTTATCTAGTACCTCTACTACTCCGCCTATTACGAAACAGCAAGAAGGGGCTTAAGCTCCAGCTCCTATGCCTCCAGTTCCTCCACCGGCTACATCGGGTCAACAAGTGACCGAAGCTATTAATTTATTGACACAGTTGTGCCGCTCAGGCACAAAGGCAAAATGTGGGCCCAAGTGATCGTTCAACTAGTACTAGAGCCCGTGACTTCATGAGCCTAAATCCTCCAGAATTTTTTGGGTCAAAACCAGATGAAGACCCGCAAGGTTTTATTGATGAAATGCTAAGAACATTGCGGATTATTCATGCTTCCGAGACTGAGTCAGTGGAGTTAGCATCATATAGACTCCGAGACGTGGCGGTATTATGGTACAACAATTGGATAGCGTCGAGGCAAGAGAATGAGCCTCCTCCCGTGTGGCAAGAATTTGTTGATGCTTTCATTCGTCATTATTTGCCGCCCGAGGTCCACCGAGCTAGAGCGGATAGATTTCTGAATTTGAAGCAAGGTAATATGAGCGCCCGGGAGTATAGCCTTCAATTTAATTCTTTGGCTAGATATGCTCCTACTATGGTAGCCGACATGGGCGACAGGGTGCACAGATTTGTGAGTGGTTTAGGGCCACATTTATTTAAGGATTGCTTGACGGCTTCGTTGCAAGATGGGATGGATATTTCCCGTATTCAAGCCCATGCCCAAAATCTTGAGGGACAACAACCCCCGCAGAGGGGTGATCGCGATGTTGATAGAGGGCAAAACAAAAGGGCCAGATCTATGGGCACAGGTAGCGATTTTAGAGGGGGATCACGACAGACATATTCTAGGCACTCGGAGCCGTCGATGACGAGTGCACCTCTCGGTTTACGATGTGCAAAAGGATCCGACCGCTCTTTTCGTTCGGGCAGTGCCGAGTTCGAGGGCCGGGTTCTTAGTTTGGGGGAGATTACAACCAAAGGAGACCTCCGCACCGCGATGCGAAAGTGTGATAGATTACATTCTGGACAGTGCCGCCAGGGGTCAGATGCTTGTTATGCTTGTGGTCAGGTGGGGCATATGATGAGAGATTGCCCGTCGATGATCGGCAGAGCTAGGACTCAGCCCACAGGATCGGCAGCAGGATCCTCTTCAGCACGTCCTACAGGGCAGGCTCCCCAGACTCCCGCAGGCCGAGGTAGAGGCCGAGGGGGAGCGTCTACTTCAGGTGCCACACAACACCGTTTGTATGCTTTAGCCGGACGGCAGGATCTTGAGTCGTCCCCAGATGTGGTTACAGGTACATTGACTGTGTTTTCTCATGACGTGTATGCATTGATAGATCCGGGTTCCATGTTATCATATATTACTCCCTATGCTGCTAATCGTATTGGGGTGAAACCCGAGCCAATTAAACCCTTTGAGGTGTCTACTCCGATTGGTGATCCCGTGATAGCTAAACAAGTGTATAAAGAATGTATAATTGTAATATGTGACCACCAAACCAAAGCTGATTTAGTTGAGCTAGAAATTCTAGACTTTGATGTTATAATGGGCATGGATTGGTTGGCCTCATTGTTATATCCCGCATTTTTGTACATTGGGACATTCCGAGCTAATGGCGGAAAGCTAGGGACAAGGCTATTTTGGGACACGAAGTCGAGACTTTTAACTACGATTTTATATTAAGGCATGAGTTGCTTGTAAGTATTATTGGTATGGAATATTAAGGAAACATTTGGGGCCAAAAGTGAATTAGAGAAAGTTGCAAATTCATGAAAAAATTGGCCATGTGGCCGGCCACATGAGGTGTGGGCCATGGCCACATGGATGCTTAATATTTGTGTATATTAAGGTGACAAATGATCATATTTATCATCTTCCAATATAAGAAATTTCAAGAAACTTTGAGAATAAGAGAGTGTGCACCGTTGCCACTTCTCCCCAGCCGAGCAAGCTCAAGAAAAAATTTGATCAAAAATAATTCTCTCTAGCAATTCCACTCCTTAGAAGGTGCAAAACAACGTGGTGAAGTCGTTGGAGTAGTAAGAACAAGTGTTGGTTCAAGGTGCAAAGCATAGCCAACTTGAAGAACTAAGTGAAAGAGGTATGATTCAATCTTATTTTTCATATGTTATGGATGGGTTGTGTATGTTGTAACTTGTAGAAATGAATGAAGTTCATGAAAATATGGATGGTGATGTTGAACCGTGTATGTTGATGTTGGCCGTGTATATGTGATGTTGTGTAGGAGTGGTGAATTAATTGAATTTAGCATGTTTGTGTGTTGTTGTAATGTGTAGAAAATGAATGAAACTCATGGGATTATATATGTTGATGTTGGGCCGTGACTAGGGGCTGTTTGGTGTGCAAGGAATGAACTAATGTTATCTAGTATTTTGGTTGTTGTCGTTATGAACTCTATGGTGTAAAATGAAGTTTAATGATTCAAGTTGAAGTTAAAACCGTGTGGGCTGATTTAAGAGTTAATGTGACCTTAATGTAGTTTCTTGAATTTGTGAGAATAATGTTTTTAAAGTGTGGGTTGTTGATGTAGTTTGTGAATTTTGAAGAAAGAAATGTGTTGTTGTGGTTCCTATGGAAGTTGGAAGGTTTCGGGTGGCTTGGTATGTTGGTTAGGTTATTTTGAATATTGTGTGGGTTGCTTGAAATGTTTTGAATCTTGATTGAGTGATCTCGGATTAGTACTTGAATATGTAAGTATTGATGTTAGTTTGAATATATGAAGTCGAATTGAACATAAATGGAATGTTGTCAAAATATGTGGAGAAGAGTTATTAGCGTTATAAGGCGTTTCAAATTGATTGTTAATGTTGTTAGAATGGTTGTTGGTGTTGTTGTTGAAGATTTGGCCGAGTGAAATTCTCAGGGTCGTTGTATTTACAGGGGAAATGCTGCCCAAATTTCTGTAGAATTGAGTGCTAGTTTGGAATTGAATTCCTAAATGCCTATAACTAATGTTCAATATTTATTGGCGTTGTGTAGACCTTGGGGAGCCGAAACCTGAGATTGGATTAACCTAGTAAGTGAACGAGGTATGTAAAGCTCAACCTTTCTTTCTTTTGGCATGTCGTAGTTGAAAGTAAGTTATGACACGAACCCCGAGGTAACTCTATTCTTCGATCCGAGCATGGCTATGATTCTTATTGGTCTCTTGATATTCGTATTCTTAATGTAGTCAAATTATGGTCTTAATGTTTTTCGCATGACTAAAGTTCAAAAGTTGCATAAAAGTTTTGTTTTCAAAAGAGTTTGTTCCTAAACGATTCCGGAACTACGAACGTCCGTAACTTTCACAGAAGGGTTCGGATCGCCTTGATTTATTCGTAGAAAGTCCTAGAGTGAATAACGTTCGTAACTTTCCGAGGCGGACTCGGATTGGTTTGACGTATGACTATGATGCCTATGGTCCTTTGATATGTTTATGATGTTTGATATGTTTCCGAGTGGCATCCGAAAGATTTTTGATATAACTTTTGTCCCGACTTTCAAATGACGGTCCGTTTGTACTATTTCATTGAGTCTCTGGAAATGATTTATGTGCATATGGTTTCTCACTACTCTGCTCGTGCACGCCTCAATGCATCTTTCACCGAGTCCCGGTCCGGGTACGTATTCGTGCACACTCCCCTGCATTGTTCACCGAGTCCCTCACTAGAGGGCCGGGTACAATATATATATATATATATATATATATATATATATATATATATATATATATATGATGATATGATGATGTCATGAGATGGGGGTGGCGGCTAGGATGGCATATGATGATTATGTTCACCGAGTCCCTCACTAGAGGGCCGAGTACGGTATGTATATATGTATATGATGGCATGATGACATGATGATATAATGATGATTTTACTTACCGAGTCCCTCACTAGAGGGCCGGGTACGGTATATATGTATATATATATATATATATATATATATATATGTTTATATGACATTGATACACATGATGCATGTTTTCAAAGGCAAGTCTTGTGATTTTCTGTACTCTTTACTTCAGTATGATTATGCTTACTGTATATCACGCTTTACATGCTCAGTACCTCTTCCGTACTGACCCCCTTTCTTCGGGGTTTGCGTTTCATGCCGCGCAGGTACAAGTACACGTTCTGGTGATCCGTCAGCCTAGGACATCTATTCTGCGTTGTGGAGTGCTCCCTTGATCCGGAGCCTACATTTTTGGTACAGGCATTTCTGTTATACGTATATATGTTTGTTCATGGGTACGGCGGGGCCCTGTCCCGTCATATGGTTTTGTTACTAATCTTAAAGGTCTGTAGACATCTGCGTGGGCTGTGGGTAGCTGGTGTACAGTTGTGTCAGTATGGTTCGTGTACATGAGATAGTATCGGTCGAAAGTTGTGATGGTATTATGTTTATATATGTATATATATCTGCGGCTGCTTTTAGGCGACATTTTACTTCCCTGTATGTATAAACTGTTGGTATGCTGATTTTGGTTGTTGGGTGCGTATGGGTGCCCAGCTCGGGCACTAGTCACGGCCTACGGGGTTGGGTCGTGACACTCATGCTATGCTAATGTTGACTGTCGAATGAAATTAGTTCGATTCCAATTTCCGGGAGAGCCCGTACTTGAATGGAAGGGTAGTACGGCAACTCCACGGGGTAGGTTTATTTCCTACCTTAAAGCAAGAAAGATGATCGCCAAGGGCTATATTTATCATTTAGTCCGAGTTCATGACACCGAGGCAACATCGCCAACTTTCCAATGCGTTCGGTAGTGAATGAGTTCCCGGATGTATTTCCAGATGAACTTCCATGCCTTCCTCGTAAAGGGAGATTAACTTCGCCATTGATGTGTTGCCAGATACCAAGCCTATTTCTATTTCCCCTTATCGAATGGCTCCGGCAGAATTGGAGGAATTAAAGGCTCAATTGAAAGATTTGCTTGAAAAGGGATTTATTAGACCCAGTTCATCACCGTGGGGAGCGCCAGTATTATTTGTGAAAAAGAAAGATGGCTCCCTACGAATGTGCATTGATTATAGACAGCTGAATAAGGTGACGATAAAGAACAGGTATCCGCTTCCAAGAATTGATGATTTATTTGATCAACTACAAGGTGCCAAGTGGTTTTCCAAAATAGATCTGAGGTCGGGATATCATCAAGTGAGAGTCAGAGAAGAAGATATTCCTAAGACAGCTTTCAGGACAAGATATGGCCATTATGAATTCCGAGTGATGTCGTTTGCTGCTGACTAATGCTCCCGGATAGTTGTTTATGAACTTAATGAATAATGTATTTAGCCTCTCCTAGATCTGTTCGTGATAGTATTCGTTGATGATATTTTAGTGTAGTCTCGCACAGAATCAGAACATGCAGATCACCTACGTATTGTTCTTGGAATTCTCCGTACTCGGGAGTTGTATGCAAAATTTTCAAAGTGCGAGTTTTGGCTAAATTCTGTGACATTCTTGGGCCATGTGATTTCAGATGATGGCATTGGAGTTGATACTCAGAAAATAGAGGCTGTGAAGACTTGGCCAAGGCCTACAACGCCTACAGAAGTTCGTAGTTTTCTGGGTTTGGCGGGTTATTATAGAAGATTCGTAGAGGGCTTTTCATCTATTTCAGCCCCATTGACGAAGTTAACCTTAAGTCGCAAAATTTCAGTGGAATGATGCTTGTGAGCGTAGCTTCCAAGAGTTAAAAGATAGGTTGACCTCAGCTCCAGTTTTAACACTTCCAGAAGGTCCGGATGGCTATGTTGTGTATTGTGATGCTTCCGGTGTTGGGTTGGGATGTGTATTAATGCAGCATGGAAAAGTCATTGCTTATGCTTCAAGGCAGCTGCGAAAGCACGAAAAGAACTACCCAACTCACGACCTTGAATTGGCCGCAGTTATTCATGCCTTGAAAATGTGGAGACATTATTTGTATGGCGTGCATGTCGATATCTATACAGATCATAAGAGTCTTCAATATATTTTTAAACAGAAGGAGTTAAATCTGCGGCAGCGGCGGTGGTTGGAACTATTGAAAGACTACGATGTGAATATTTTATACTACCCCGGAAAGGCAAATGTAGTAGCGGATGCGCTTAGTCGTCGATCTATGGGTAGCCTATGTGAAGTGCCTTTGGAGAAGAAAGAAATGATTCGTGAACTCCATCAACTAGCAAGTCTTGGAGTACGTGTAATTGATTCAGGCAATGCAGGAGTCGGTGTTAACAATCCCACAGTTTCATCCTTGGACGCGGAAATAAAAGAGCGTCAATATGAGGATTCCAAATTGAAGTATTATAAAGGTGTGAAATTTCCAAAAGAAAAGTTACCATTTGAAGTCTCGGTAGATGGGGTTCTCAGGTATCAGAATAGGTTATGTGTTCCGGATGTGGCGGAACTACGCCGCCGAATTCTAGAAGAAGCTCATTACTCCAGATATTCTATTCATCCTGGAACGACAAAGATGTACCATGATCTTAAATTGATGTATTGGTGGGATGGCATGAAAAGAGACATAGCAGAATTTGTAGCCAAATGTCCGAATTGTCAGCAAGTAAAGGTAGAACATCAAAAGCCAGGAGGATTATTGCAGGCGATAGGAATTCCTACGTGGAAATGGGAAGTGATCAATATGGACATTATTGTAGGATTGCCCCGCTCTTGAGGCAAGGATGATTCTATATGGGTGATTGTGGATAGATTAACAAAGGCTCTCATTTTCTCCCCGGTCGAACCATATATTCGAGGATTATGCAAGGTTATATCTTAAGGAGATTGTAAGGCTTCATGGTATTCCAATATCTATCATCACAGAGAGGAGCACAATTTACTAAGTTCTGGAAATCCTTTCAAGAAGGTCTAGGTACTCAAATAAGGCTCAGCACGGCTTTTCACCCGCAGACTGACGGACAAGCCGAGCGTACTATACAGACCTTGGAGGATATGCTACGAGCATGTGTATTAGATTTTGGTGGTAGTTGGGATGACCACTTACCCCTAATTGAATTTGCCTACAACAATAGCTACCATTCCAGTATCCAAATGGCTCCGTATGAAGCTCTATATGGAAGGAAATGTAGATCTCCGATTGGATGGTTTGATGTCGGAGAAGTACAGTTAATAGGGCCCGAGTTGATTCAGCAAGCAAAAGAGAAAAGTCAAGGTGATACGAGATCGATTATTGACAGCCCAAAGTCGTCAAAAGTCATATGCGGATAACCGCCGGCGAGATTTAGAATTTCAAGTCAATGACTGGGTATTCTTGAAAGTATCACCGATGAAAGGGGTGATGAGATTTGGCAAGAAAGGAAAGCTAAGTCCTCGGTACATTGGACCCTACAAAATCATCCGCAAGGTGGGTCAAGTAGCATATGAATTAGAATTGCCTTCCGAGCTTGAATTAGTTCATCCGGATTTCATGTTTCGATGCTCCGTAAATGTGTGGGAGATCCCACAAAGATCGTGCCAATAGATGATGTTCAGATCACAGAAAAGCTAGCTTATGAAGAAGTGCCTATTGCCATTTTAGACAGGCAAGTACGAAGGTTTCGAAATAAGGAAATAGCTTCAGTCAAAGTCCTATGGTGAAATAATAACCGGGAAGAGATGATTTGGGAAGCGGAAGAGAAGATGAAATCCGCATATCCACATTTATTTCATCCCCCGGAAGAAAGCTATGACGAAACGCCGAGGTGATGAGGTATGTATGCTTTATTGTATGTATATGGGTCGCGTGTGGCCAGTTTATATTGCTATTATGTTGTGGCCCTGCGAGGCAATGATATTATGGGTTGTTGTGACAGGACGGTAGTGCCATATTACAGGGGAAACTCTGGCGAAATTTTTCTAGAATCCCCGACGACTTAACATTCGAGGACGAATGTTCCAAAAGGGGGGAAGAATGTTACACCTTAGAAAATTTCCCGTTAGAATACAGTGAATAGACGAGCGAGGGGTATGATGTATACGAGGTTTGGACAAGTAGGAGATAGTAATCGATGATGCTAATTAAGATTTCCAAAGACATTCGGGTTAAGGAAAGAAAGTTGTTAAGAGAAGCGAGTCATACGTTGGGTATCGGAGGAGAATTACGAGTATTAAGTTAATGATGTCTTAATGACCCTTTGAGGAAGAGTTATAACGTCCCTTAGAATGGTATTGAAGTAAGGAACAAGTGTTAAGAAGGTTCCATAAGGATCGGAGATCAAACGAGTCGACGAAACAACTCTCGGAAATCGGGCAAACATACGGCCGGACATATCGGCCGTATAAGATCTACGGACCGTATGTCCAGCCGTAGATCTAGCCCAGTATGTCATGATTCACTGGACCAGATATACGGTCCAACATACGGTCAGTAGATTTTATACGGACCGTATGTTGGTCCGTATATTTCAATCGGGGCTGAATGTGTATTTTATATAAGGGACCATTTTTCATTTCCATTTCATTTCACCTCACTTCTCCACAACACAAGAAACCTCTAGAGTGTTCCAAACACTTCATCCATGAGAAATCCATAGAAATCAAGGATCAACAACAAGAAATCAAGAGAATCAAGTGACGGAAACCCATTAAAAGTCTTCCAAGTCAAGAAATCCCAAGAGAGATAAAGTAGGGTTTTGGTGCTAAGGGTGAATCACCATTCTAAGCTTATTCCTCCATCATCTAAGGTAAGTTTCATAATGTTTACATGTTTTTTGAAGTATTTATAAGTTGAAACACATGGATTGTAGAAGTGTATAGCAAATGGGTCATCAAATGTGTGAATAGTATTGCTAGTATGTGATAGTTGAATTGAATCATAGAAATGGATATGTTGATGTTATGAATGTGTTATAAATGACCTATAGAACATGAAATAAGTATTGGATATGAAAGAATATGACGATGGACTTTAGTCATGAATATGGAGGATTGAAGTAGAATTATGAAATACGAATCATACGAATGAAAGACGATTGTTGTTAGGGATATTGTGATTGCCGTTATGAATGTTGGGAGTTGATATGGAATATGGCGGAAAGTAGTATAAACAAAGAAAATGCTGCCCAAATTTCTATAGCTTTAGTAAAGTATGCTTTCACGACGATATAGCTAACGTCGATACGAATTCTCTTGAAGGTATAAACAAGTGCATTAAAGGAGAACGAGCAAGCGATAGAATAGCTAAACGACGAAGGTATGTGAGGCTAGTCCTTTCTTTCTAAGGCATGAGTCCTATGGCATGGATTTCCTCTTGTATTATGAATGTTCCATCTTCAAGAAGACTATGAGTCATTGTTCATGAATAGCTACATGAGATAAGAGATATGCTACGATGATGATAGTGATAATGATAAGCTTAAGACTAGAGATGCTATAGCCTATGATATGATGTTCCAGTTAAGCTAATGAAGCTATCCATAGCCCATTGATGTTGATCATTGTATACACTCACCTTATGTTTGTTCCTTCAAGGTGAGGCAGAATACTTATGAATGCTCATAATGACATCGGGGGCTCACGACCTTATGTCACCCCGATAAAGTATGATTATCTATGAGTCTCTATGCATGTATTCCTAGAATTATGTTATGATATGTATATTATGATAAGCATGTATGATAAATGTATTATGATGAGCATACCATGATGAGCATATGATGATAGTACACCGCGCCTATATGGCCGGGCAGTCACCGCCAAGGCCGGTAGCTATACATCATGGCCAAATGGCATGGGCAGACACCACTAGTGGGCGGCACGAGATGATACCCCGGACGCGGGAGGCCTGGACGCAGGCTAATGCTATTACTAATGTTATTGATTATCACACTGCACCTATATGGTCGGGCAGCTTATACACTTATGCATATATGATATAATGATGGGTATGAAAGTAAGCTAGCATGTATTACTTCCTTTATGATTCGATCGATTCTGCATTGCTCCTCATTGATGCCTCCTTATTTTATTGACATCTTATTATTGCTTATGCCTTACATACTCAGTACAATATTCATACTGACGTCCTTTTCTTCGGACGCTGTGTTCATGCCCACAGGTAGACAGGGAGGTGATCCAGACTCATAGGAGCTAGCAGCTGATTAGAGAGCACTCCATTTTCCGGAGGGGCCACAGAGTATTCTTTTGGTACATATCTGTGTATATTCATGATTGGGCACGGCGGGGTCCTGTCCCGTCCATATGTCTAGTATTCCAGTAGAGGCTCGTAGATACGCAGTGTGGGTAGTATGATCCCATGGTCTGTATGTATATGCATGTATATATATATATATATATATATATATATATATATATATTATTTTGATAGCCGAAGGGCTTATGTTGATAAAAGTAATTATGTTTCGAATGATGATGTATTTCTATGAAATTGAGCAAGTATTATGAATGAGAGCATATAGATAACGGAATGAGTGGTATTCGGTGGTTAGCCCCGGATACCCGTCGCGGCCCGTGGTTCGGGTCGTGACAAATACGGCGACACCAAAAGGTAGGTTTATTTCCTACCTAAAGGTAAGGAAAATGATTACAAAATGTTGCATTTATCATCTAGTGCGAGTTCAAGATGTTTTAACCGCCGACTTTTCGCCGCTCCTCGTAGTAAATGAGTTTCCGGATGTATTCCCGGAAGAGCTCCCAGGCCTTCCTCCCGAGCGGGAGATTGATTTTGCTATTGATGTGTTGCTAGACACTAAGCCTATATCCATTCCTCCTTATAGAATGGCTCCCGCAGAATTGAAAGACTTGCTCGAGAAAGGCTTTATTAGGCCTAGTTCATCCACGTGGGGAGCACCCGTACTGTTTGTCCGAAAGAAAGATGGCTCTTTGAGAATGTGCATCGATTATCGGCAATTGAATAAGGTGACGATTAAGAATAAATATCCTCTTCCGAGGATTGATGACTTATTTGATCAATTACAAGGTGCCCAATGGTTTTCCAAGATAGATTTGAGATCCGGGTATCATCAAGTAAGAGTTAGGGAGAAAGATATCCCTAAGACAGCCTTCAGAACAAGATATGGCCATTTTGAATTTCGGGTGATGTCATTCGGGTTAACTAATGCACCGGCAGTGTTTATGGATTTAATGAATGATGTGTTCAGGCCCTTTCTAGATTTGTTGGTGATTGTGTTCATCGATGACATCTTGGTGTATTCTAGATCCGAGGCAGAACATGCAGATCATTTGCGTACTATCCTCAGAGTTCTTCAGACTCGAGATTTATTTGCAAAATTTTCTAAGTGTGAGTTCTGGTTGAACTCAGTAACATTTCATGGGCACATTGTCTCGGTAGATGGGATTCGGGTAGATAGCCAAAAGATAGAGGCCATGTAAAGACTTGGCCAAGGACTCAACTCTACGGAGGTACGTAGCTTTACGGGGCTTGGCAGAGTTAGTGAGAAGATTTGTTGAAGGTTTTTCTTCCATTTCTGCCCCACTTACGAAGCTGACTCAGAAATCAGCAAAGTTTCAATGGACAGATGCTTGTGAGCATAGTTTCCAAGAGCTAAAGGAGTCGATTGATATTCTCTTACAGGTCCCGACACTTCCACGTGGACTGAAGGTTATGTTGTTTATTGCGATGCTTCAGGCGTTGGGCTAGGTTGTGTATTGATGCAACATGGCAAGGTAATCGCATATGCTTCAAGGCAATTGAGAAAACATGAAAAGAATTATCCAACCCATGATCTTGAATTAGCCGCAGTGATTCATGCATTAAAGATATGGAGACACTACTTATATGGTGTTCACGAGGATATTTATACAGATCATAAGAGCCTTTGATATCTTCAAGCAAAAAAAGTTGAATTTGCGGCAACGACGGTCAGCTCATTTCTTGCCAGTCAGAACGACGTACGTAGCAGAAGATTATGCAAGGCTCTATGTTAAAGAGATAGTGCGACTTCATGGTGTTCCAATATCCATCATCTCTGATAGAGGCGCTCAGTTTACGGCGAATTTCTGGAAGTCCTTCCAAGAGGGCTTGGGGACTCAAGTGAGCCTTAGTACGGCATTTCATCCACAGACTTATGGACAAGCCGAACGCACCATTCAGACTCTTGAGGATATGTTGCAAGCTTGTATGATATATTTTGGTGGAAATTGGGATGATCATTTGCCACTCATTGAATTTGCTTACAATAATAGCTATCACTCTAGCATTCAAATGGCACCGTATGAGGCCTTATATGGGCGAAAGTGTAGATCCCCAATTGGGTGGTTTGAAACAGGAGAGGCTAAATTGATAGGGCCGGATTTGGTCCAGCAAGCCATAGAGAAAGTCAAGCTCATACAGGATCGATTGTTAGCAGCCCAAAGTCGTCAAAAGTCCTATGCGGATAATCGTCGAAGGGACCTAGAGTTCCAACTTAAAGATTGGGTGTTCTTGGAAGTGTCGCCAATGAAAGGCGTTATGAGATTTGGAAAAAAGGGGAAGCTTAGTCCCCGGTATATTGGGCCTTATGAAATTATGCGCAAAGTGGGCAAAGTAGCTTATGAATTAGATCTACCTTCTGATTTGGAGTCAGTCCATCCAGTTTTCCATGTCTCGATGCTACGTAAATGTATTGGAGATCCTACTAGGATCGTCCCATTAAATGATGTTCAAGTAATGGAAAAGTTAGCTTATGATGAAAAACCCATTGCCATATTAGATAGGCAAGTACGGAGGCTTAGAAATAAAGAAGTGGCCTCAGTTAAAGTTTTGTGGAGAAATAATAAGCAAGAAGAAATGACATATAAAGCAGAAGAAAGCATGAAATCCAAATATCCGCACCTATTTCAGCCCCCAGAAAAGGGCCAAGATGAGACGTCATGATCGTAAGGTATGTACGCTTTCCTTTTATGTATTTGGGTCGCGTGTGGCCAAATTATATTGCTATTATGTTGTAACCCTGTGAGGCATTGATATTATGGGTTGTTGTGACATAGCTGGTAGTGCCATATTATAGGGGAAACTCGGCGAAATTTTTGTAGAATCCCGAGTGCTTAACATTCGAGGACGAATGTTCCTAAGGGGGGAAGAATGTTACACCTCGGAAAAATTTTCGTTGATGCACAGTGAATAGGCTAATGAGAGATATGAGGTATACACTATTTCAATAAGTAAGACCTAGTAATTGATGATTCTAAATGAGATTGGAAAGACGTTCGATGTTAGATAAGAAAGTTGCCAAGATAAGGCCATGTATACGATAAGTTTCGGAGAGGATTTATGAGTAGTAAGTTGATGACAACTTAATGATGTGTTGGGGAAGAGTTATAATGCCCCTTAGATTGTTAATGAAGTGATAAACAAGTGCTAAGAAGGTTCCATAAGGATTGGAGATCAAACGAAACGACGGGATCAAACTTGGTGGAACATGAGTTCAACACGGTTCCAACACAGCATTGTGTTCCACGGACCGTGGATGGGTCCGTGGAACTGCCAGCAGAGAAGGCAGCTGGCTGGTTGTGAACCACAACCAGCTCCACGGACAGCACTGGGTTCCACGGACCGTGGAACTGTCCGTGGAACACCCGACGGACTGAAATGTTCCAAGTCTTTAAATGAGTTTCCAACTTCATTATTTCATTTCCAACATCTCTCTACTTCTCTCTAAGACTTATAGGGATTCATATGCATTTCATGAACAAGAATCCAAAGGGAGTCAAAGGTTATTATCATCAATACAAGTGAATCAAAGTAAGAGAACCCATTAAAGTTCATAAAAAAAACAAAGAATCCAAGCAAAGGAAAATTTAGGGTTTGGCTCAAGTGAGGGATACGCCATCAAGGTTCAATCCTACACCGTCTAAGGTAAGTTTTATGATGTTTCCATGTTATATAAAGTATTTGGAAGGTGAAACACTTGGATTACAAAAGAATGTAAGAAATGGGCCATGAAAATGTGAATAGTAGCACTTTTAAGTAAATGTGTGGAACGAGTTATGATTCTTGATACGTTATAAATATGATCATGTTATGAATGCTATTGAGAGTGTGGGAAACGACATTGTATGTGAATGAACGTCTTTGTCGAGTTATGACTATGAATGTGAATAATTGAGGTAAAGTGTAAGGTAAGAGTAATATGGTTGATTAAAGGCTATTGTGAGGATATTATGAATGTTGTTATTTGATGTTTGGGAGTTGATGTGTAATACGAGGAAAGTCGTATAAATAAAGGAGATCTTTGTCCGATTTTCTCTCGAATTAGTTATGAGTGCCAAATGCTATCCACTATCTAATATGAGTATGCACTTCAATGAAGGTAGAACGTGAGCTTTGAAGAGGAACGCTCAAGTGATATAATAGTTGCACGAAAGGTATGTAAGGCTAACCCTTCTTTCGTAAGGCATGGTTCTTTGGCCAAATGTTCATCTTCTTATAAGTTCATGATACTCTCTAATAATCCTAGTTTGAGAAGCTATTAAGCTTATGATGCTCAATGGTATGATTGCACTAAGTCCCTTATGCGACGAGTAATACTCGAAGGTAATGAACGATGATATTAGAAAGGCTAAGGATAGATATGAGCTAATACGTATGTGTGCCCATAAGAGGCTATTGTAAACGCCGAGCTTATATGGCCGGGTAGAATATAATGAATATGTATGTGTGCCCATGAGAGGCTATTGTAAACACCGAGCTTATATGGCCGGGTAGAATATAGTAAGTATGTATACATGTATATCTATATAACGATGCGCGCACACCACTGCAGTTGGGTACGAACAACACTGAGCCTTGGTAGGGCCAGGTACGTGAAACACCGAACCTTCGTGGTCGGGTATGCTATATAAATGCTATGTATATGACATATATACGAGTACGAATACGCTATGTATATGACATCTATATGAGTACGAATACGCTATGTACATGACATCTATATGAGTACGATTATGCTATGTGTATGACATCCATTAGAGTACGAATATGTTAAGACTATGTAAGTGCCAAGTAAGGGCTATGAATATTCAATGTATATGATATGAGCATGAGCATGAAAGGAGACATGAATACGAATATGAAAGTAGATATGAAAGGTAAATGAGCAAGAGTACGAATGTATGTACGCGAGTACGAAATAGAAATGGAACGTCCCTATGGAAAGCAGGTAAGTGCCATGATGATGATGCTATTATCTCCCAGCTATGTTACTTCATATGTTATCCATTATGCTTCCATATTGATATTGATCATGCTTTACATACTCAGTACATCCTTCGAACTGACGTCCTTTGGTTTATGGACGCTGCGTCATGCCCGCAGGTGGCCAGGGAGACAGATTTGATCCATAGCTGTATTATCTCAGGGACTACATAGCAGAGCTCCATTTCATTCGGAGCTGCAGCTTTTGGTATAGATTCTTTTGTGTATATATATTCATGGGCACGGCGGGGTCCTGTCCTGCCCATATGTTATGATATGATGTATCCTTCTTAGAGGCTCTTAGACATTGTGTATATGGTTAGATATGTTCGGCCTTGTCGGCCTATATTTTGGGATGTTGTTCGATCGCCTTGTCGGCACATGTACATTTATATGGGCATAGATTCTATTGATGATATAGATATGTTGTTGCCCGATGAGATTAGAATGATGATGAATGCAAAGTATGATATGATTATGTGGCTCATCTAGAATGTGATGTATAAGTATGTCAAGGGGTGCCCGGGTGGGCTAGCACCGGGTGCTCGTCGCGGCCCTCCGATTGGGTCGTGACACACCTATCCTTTCCCATCTGGTAGGCCAACCCATCCCTTAAAGATTCATCCAACAACGTAAATAATAAAAAAGAGCAACAAAAGTCTAAAATCATAGATAGATAGTAATGTGGAATACAACAACTACCCAAGGAATCTGGTCTGAATAGTACAAAAGCTACTAATACAAGTTCGAAATATACAAGTCTGAAATATACAGGTCTGTCTCAGGATATGAAAGAAAGACAGTAGGATAGAAGGGTCTCCAGGCAGTGGATCGGAACATGGCTCAGCTTAGAAACTCCATGGCGACTGCCTCGAGAACTCACCTGCGAGGGCCTGAAGTGGAATCTGTAATAAGCTCTGCACTCAGAAAAGAATGCAGCAAGGTAGCATCAGTGCAGCAAGGTAGCATCAGTACAACAACACGTACTGGTAGGCATCATAGGATGACAATAATTAGTTAACATATATAAAAGAAAGAAGCTGAAAGATAGGCATATAAGCAGTCGAATATACAATCACTAAGCACATCCACATACGACTTGCAATAATGAAAACCATACTAGATCTCAATAGTCTACAGTCGTAGCCTAGGCAAAAATCTCTTGTCCTCGAATCCATCAAGTGTCTAGGTAGGTGATTAACAAGCACGCAACAACTCAAATGAATCAACAGCCAAGGAATCAAGGCTGAAATGCACCATGCAATACAACAACCAGAATCAAAGATATGAATGCATGTGCGATGCAATGATATGCAATGCAATGCAGTGGCCAGCTGTCTCATATCGTACACACATGCTACAGATGGAAACCTCCACATCTCGATAGTCATGACCCACGAGGGACCCACAAAGTGTGTGTACCATTCACTCCGCACACAGCCTAGAGATGACTCTCACCACAACACCAGCCACCAATCACTAGCCATCCGCACACAGCCTAGAGATGACTCTCACCACAACACCAGCCACCAATCACTAGCCATCCGCACATAGCCCAGAGATGACTCTCACTACAACACCAACCACCAATCACTACCCATCCGCACACAGCCCAGAGATGACTTTCCATCCTTCACTTTCTCTATTGAACCACATCACCGTATCATAAGAAATGCAGGATGAAATACATGTATGAATGTCAAATTCAACAATAATCATGAGGGTGAATAAACATAATAACATCCGTAAATCAACTACTCATATGAACTTATTTCCAAATCTGTACAGTTCCACGTCCGGAATAATTTCCTTCCGACCAAATAGGTAACACCAAATATATATGTAAGAGAGGCCATATGAAATATGCACCTAGCAAACACAATAATAAGAAGCCTCAGATGTTTCAATTTCCTTCTTATCATTATTAATATCAAATCACATTTCACATCAAGGAATCATGTAGAATGTGTATGGATGATATGCATGTATCAATTTCAAGTGTAAATTATAATCAAATCTCAATCGTGCAACACATGGACACAAATCACAATATCAATATTGATTCAACTATATAAGATGAAATCATATCAAGTCCCAATTACACACACCTGGCAACAAGCCAAACCATAATAAACGAGGTGACCAGCCCACAAAGTTATCAACAATACCAACCTAAGAATATCCATCCCAACTTTGTACCCGAAGGCTTAACATGCTTTCTCTGTCAATAACTAACTTCTACATATGCTTCGCTAACTGAAGTCTAACCGAAAGGTAATCCATAACTGTTATATCCCGCATTTTGTACGTCGGAATATTTTAGGACAATTGCGGGAAGTTAAGGGCAAGACCATCTTCAAAATTATTTTAGTGCATAAGTTGGTTATGAATACTATTTATGAATATTATTGGACGGAAATATTGAGAAAGGCTAAGGGCAAGAAGAGAAATTCGCAAAATGGGCCGAGGAAATAATGCGGAAGGCTAGGGACAAAATGGTAATATTGAGAAAAGTCGAGGGGTAAAATAGTAATTTCACAAGATTCAAGAAAAAGGGTGGAAATGATGACAAATAAGTCATCTTTTGTTAAAAGAATGATAAGAAAAGAAAGATCAAGAAAAAGGAAGAAAACTCTAGAAGGGAGAAAGGGAACATGAGAACATAATTGAGGGACTTAAGAATAAATATGGAAAAGTGGATGAAGACATGTATATATATTTAGAGTCATCATTTTAATTGATGAAATTTCAAGAAAGAAAAAAAAAGATGAAGAGAGGAGCCAAGGAGAGGGTTCGGCCAAGGAAAAAAAATTTGGCCATGAGGAGTTGATCAAGAAAAATTATTTTCTTCTATGTTTTCTACCCTTTGGAAGATGCTAAACATCATGGAGCAATTGTTGGGGCAAGCCAAGCCCTTGTTCATGCAATTCCCCACTTAAGTCATGTTGAAGAACTAAGTGAGAAAGGTGAGTTTTAATCCTCTTTTACATATGTTATGGTGATTGTGAGTGTTGTAGCATATGGAAATGAATAAAAATCATGAATATGTGGGTATTGAAGTGTAGCCGTGTGCATATGTGTTTGGTGTAGGTGCGACGAACAATTCTATTTAGTGTTTGGTTGATATTGTTATGGACGTTTGAGCATGTTGTGATGTGTTGAAACATAAAATTCATGAAGTTGTGTGTGATGGTGGCTTGGCCGGATAGTGGCTGCCTTATGTGGAGAGAAGATGAATCAAATTTATTTAGTATTCTTGGCTATTGTTGTTGAGAATTATATGATGGAAATGAATGTTTGATGATTCAAATTGAAGTAGTAAGTGTAGCGGACTGATTTGGAACGTTATGTGATTGTAGTGTGATTCCTGTGTTGATGGAAATGAAAATGTTAACATATGGAATTGTCGATAATTTATGAAATTGAAAGAAAGGAATGTATTGTGGATGTTCTAGTGTAGTTGAAGAATTTCGGGTAAATTAGCCTATGGTTTGAGTTGTTTGGAACATCATATGGAATGTTTGAAACGTTTTGAAATCATGTTTGAAAGGCCTCGGAATAATATTGAACGAGCGATCAATAAGGTGAGTTTGAATGTGCGTAGTTTATTTGAAGATGAATGAAATACTATTGAATTGGTCGAATATGTTTGGAGATGCTATTGTTGGTGTTGTTGTTGAATTGGGCCGAGCCATATTCTCGGGACGGTGTATTTATAGAGGAAATCTGCCGAAATTTCGGTAGACAAGTGCACTTCAAGATTCAACCTCTAAAGGCTTCTAACTAAGGTTTGGTAAATGCGACCATTTGTAGATTTTTGGCGGATTTGGAGCTTGAATTTGGAGGAGCGTAAGAAGCGGAAAAGGTATGTAAGGCTTCACTTTCTTTCTATGGCATGTCTTAGATGTAATAGGCTTGAATACGTGTCTCGGGGACTTCCCTAACTCTAGAAATCCGAGATTGAAAAATGATTACTATTCATTCAGTGGCATTGAACCAAAAGTGCTTGAATAGTGAAAGAAAGGTCGAAACACCCTAGGACTTGCAAGAATAAGACCCGATCACCCTAAGACTTCCATAAGTAACATTATGAAACGTATTATACGTAAATTGTGTACGCCGCCTCATTCGCCCGAGGCGGGCTCACTATTCCCTAATTTCCCCCTATGGCTCCCTTCGGTTTATTTCAATATTACGATTTAAAGGAAACTTTTGGATATTATCCCGACTACTAAATAAGAATTGTTTTAACTAAACCCTTGACCCCAATGCATGATTTTCTTTTCTAAAAAGTTTATAAATGTTTTCCAAAATATTCTTTTTCTTCAAAAACCCGCTTTACAATATTGAAAGTCTTAATGACTAAAGCAATGACTATGATTCTACGATGCCTATGTTCCTATGATGCCTATGACCCTATGAATACTATGATCCCATGACGACTATGATGCTATGAAGATGGTGTGATCCTATGAATGCTATGATCCTATGAATACTATGATTCTATGATGACTATGATTCTATGATGCTATGATGCCTATGATTCTATGACAACTATGATTCTATGATACGATATGCTATGTCTATGACCCGATATGCTATGACATGTTCTACGTTGATAGTCTCGCCTTATGATTATCGTTCCTTCAAGGTGAGACAAAGCGACCATTATTACTTCATAATGCGATCGGAGGGTTTCGACCTTACGTCACTCCGATAAGTACATGATTCCCTTGGGCTCTCTTGCATGCTAAATATGAACAGGGGTTGGGGGGATGGGATACTTGAATACTTGAAAATTGGGAAGGAACTATGTTTCATTGCCACCTGGTCACCGGCTTATCATCCGGACGCGGGATGCCCGGACGCGGGATTTATGGCGAGCCGGGAGTATTCGGCGCTATGTGGGCGAGCCGCCTCGTGCGGTACTATGACCCGATATGACCAAGTAAGCATGCATGGCATCCGCCCCCGGGGGCACTCATATGCACAAAAGTTACTCGCTATCCTATGATATGTTCTATGTTCTCTATGCAAGATATAATTCCTATGTATTGTGTCACAAGCTTGACATGACATGTTCTATGTTTCTATGCGGTTATTGTTCATGTATACATTTCCTACTATGTTATTATTCATGCCTTACATACTCAGTACATTGTTCGTACTGACGCCCCTTCTTGTGGGCGCTGCGTTTCATGCCACGCAGGTACCCCCAGACGAGTAGAAGTCATCATAGAAGATGTTCCAGCAATGTTGGCAAGCTCCACTCACCCTGGAGAGTTGCTGAGTCAGCATACATGTGCTATGGTCCATGATTACGGTTAGAGACTTTAAGACGAGTCGTGAGTCTAGAGTGTCAGCCTAAAAACAGAGTTCCACTGGTTGAGGTGTTTTTATTTTACGGAGCCTCATATTTACAAACTGTGTTTACTCGAGAAACGACGAAAAGATTTTGAAAAAAAAAATTTACTATGTATTTTACTTTTCTTTGTCCTATGAATCCAAGAGAACATGTGTGTACTAAGAGTCCGAGGGTTCGCTCGGCTCCGAATATGGGGTCGGGTGCCCATCACACCCTAGTAAAGTCGGGGTGTGACAAAGTGGTATCGAGCGAGGTCGGTCCAAGGGTTGTACGCAAAGTCGTGTCCGGTAGAGTCCTGTTTATGGGTGTGAAGCCGGCCACATTTATAAACAGGAGGCTGCGGGGCATTTAGGAACTGTTGACCTTCTTTCTGTCCTATGATCGTGCGATAGAGCCAAGTCCTAGGAAAATGGAGTCCCTATGCAGGCTTTACCTACGACGAAAGAAAGTGAGAAGTGATATGGAAAGTTACAAGGACAAGTATTGATGTTCTGTTCTGCCACCCGAAGCTGGGGGCTCGGTATAGCTGAGATGAGTCGTATACATATGTTTTCGCAAGGTATTGCTAATAACCGCCGTGTGCGGATCTCGAATGGTGAAGATAATAAAGAAGGCCCTACCGTAACGGGCATGTCTAAGAGAAAGAAGCGTGAAAAGGAAATACGATAAACGGACAATAAACGAGATGCGATGCTTCAAGAAGGGTTATGGATTTGGCATGACGACGAAGGTGCGATCACTACCTCGGGAACACGAAGGCCCGGGATAAGAAGTGGTTATGCACACAAGTGAAAGGTGAACATTCGGAATCGAAAAGGGCAAAATAGTAATTTCAAAGAAAGGACGTGTTATGAAAATATTCCGAGAATCGGTAAGACTTCGACTTGCCCCGAGGATATGTAATAAAGGTTATACGAGGAAGTGGACGCGATTATATCGAGCGTTAAGACACCAGATTCTACCAAAGTTTCGAGGTTAAGCGTGCTTAGGTGGGAGCAATTCTACGATGGGTGACCCTCTGGGAAGTTACGAGAAATTTTATATATTCAGACCTAAGAGACACATGAGAGGTTAGGGTAGCCTAAGGGAAACTAAGATATACGGGATGGTTGGAGACCATAAGAAGACACGGGGACGAGGCAAACTTGCTTGGTGAAGAGACGGAAGTGCATCACCCCTAAAACTAGGATAGGCTTGAACAGCGTTTGGACGTATTTTGTGGGCTAGTTGGTAGTAATTGAATATATGTATATGTGAAGGTGTAGGACATCTCAAATATGATGGTATCGGTGGACATGTGAATTCCAGCAACCGAAGTTATGGTATAAAAGGCATTAATCGAGTAAGGGTACCGAAGTTCAAGTGACAAAGAAGAGTAAGTGGTACAAGTGTTGCAAAGTAAGCTATTACTATTCTACTATAGATTGAGATTGGGAATGAGAATATGAGACGAAGTATAAATGAATAATGGTATAGGTGCGCCCCAAAAAGGCGGGAAGCAGGTGAGAGAAATGTAAGGATGAGGTATAGGCAGTTGATGCGGTAATGTATTTGATACGAACACTTGAGCTGTTAAGGAGACCCTTTTCTGAAGTGAATTGGTAAGGTCGGGGAAACCGACACTGAGCGGATAGAAGTCCGGATAATGTTTAAGGTAATATGAGGAGTTCGCACAAACTTTGAGTAGTGCGACGCCAGAAAATGGACGTGTATAAAGAGGAAGAGTATGACAAAGAGGATGATATCGGATAACTTAAGAGTTAATATGAAGGATGAAAAATAACTTTGAAAAGGGAGCTCCCCCGAGGTGCTTATGCGACCCTGTAAGACTAGTTGAACATTCGAGGACGAATGTTTCAAAAGGGGGGAAGGATGTTATATCCCGCATTTTGTACGTCGGAATATTTTAGGACAATTGCGGGAAGTTAAGGGCAAGACCATCTTCAAAATTATTTTAGTGCATAAGTTGGTTATGAATACTATTTATGAATATTATTGGACGGAAATATTGAGAAAGGCTAAGGGCAAGAAGAGAAATTCGCAAAATGGGCCGAGGAAATAATGCGGAAGGCTAGGGACAAAATGGTAATATTGAGAAAAGTCGAGGGGTAAAATAGTAATTTCACAAGATTCAAGAAAAAGGGTGGAAATGATGACAAATAAGTCATCTTTTGTTAAAAGAATGATAAGAAAAGAAAGATCAAGAAAAAGGAAGAAAACTCTAGAAAGGGAGAAAGGGAACATGAGAACATAATTGAGGGACTTAAGAATAAATATGGAAAAGTGGATGAAGACATGTATATATATTTAGAGTCATCATTTTAATTGATGAAATTTCAAGAAAGAAAAAAAAAAGATGAAGAGAGGAGCCAAGGAGAGGGTTCGGCCAAGGAAAAAAAATTTGGCCATGAGGAGTTGATCAAGAAAAATTATTTTCTTCTATATTTTCTACCCTTTGGAAGATGCTAAACATCATGGAGCAATTGTTGGGGCAAGCCAAGCCCTTGTTCATGCAATTCCCCACTTAAGTCATGTTGAAGAACTAAGTGAGAAAGGTGAGTTTTAATCCTCTTTTACATATGTTATGGTGATTGTGAGTGTTGTAGCATATGGAAATGAATAAAAATCATGAATATGTGGGTATTGAAGTGTAGCCGTGTGCATATGTGTTTGGTGTAGGTGCGACGAACAATTTTATTTAGTGTTTGGTTGATATTGTTATGGACGTTTGAGCATGTTGTGATGTGTTGAAACATAAAATTCATGAAGTTGTGTGTGATGGTGGCTTGGCCGGATAGTGGCTGCCTTATGTGGAGAGAAGATGAATCAAATTTATTTAGTATTCTTGGCTATTGTTGTTGAGAATTATATGATGAAAATGAATGTTTGATGATTCAAATTGAAGTAGTAAGTGTAGCGGACTGATTTGGAACGTTATGTGATTGTAGTGTGATTTCCGTGTTGATGGAAATGAAAATGTTAACATATGGAATTGTCGATAATTTATGAAATTGAAAGAAAGGAATGTATTGTGGATGTTCTAGTGTAGTTGAAGAATTTCGGGTAAATTAGCCTATGGTTTGAGTTGTTTGGAACATCATATGGAATGTTTGAAACGTTTTGAAATCATGTTTGAAAGGCCTCGGAATAATATTGAACGAGCGATCAATAAGGTGAGTTTGAATGTGCGTAGTTTATTTGAAGATGAATGAAATACTATTGAATTGAACCGAATATGTTTGGAGATGCTATTGTTGGTGTTGTTGTTGAATTGGGCCGAGCCATATTCTCGGGACGGTGTATTTATAGAGGAAATGCCGCCGAAATTTCGGTAGACAAGTGCACTTCAAGATTCAACCTCTAAAGGCTTCTAACTAAGGTTTGGTAAATGCGACCATTTGTAGATTTTTGGCGGATTTGGAGCTTGAATTTGGAGGAGCGTAAGAAGCGGAAAAAGGTATGTAAGGCTTCACTTTTTCTATGGCATGTCTTAGATGTAATAGGCTTGAATACGTGTCTCGGGGACTTCCCTAACTCTAGAAATCCGAGATTGAAAAATGATTACTATTCATTCAGTGGCATTGAACCAAAAGTGCTTGAATAGTGAAAGAAAGGTCGAAACACCCTAGGACTTGCAAGAATAAGACCCGATCACCCTAAGACTTCCATAAGTAACATTATGAAACGTATTATACGTAAATTGTGTACGCCGCCTCATTCGCCCGAGGCGGGCCCACTATTCCCTAATTTCCTCCTATGGCTCCCTTCGGTTTATTTCAATATTACAGTTAAAGGAAACTTTTGGATATTATCCCGACTACTAAATAAGAATTGTTTTAACTAAACCCTTGACCCCAATGCATGATTTTCTTTTCTAAAAAGTTTATAAATGTTTTCCAAAATATTCTTTTTTCTTCAAAAACCCGTTTTACAATATTGAAAGTCTTAATGACTAAAGCAATGACTATGATTCTACGATGCCTATGTTCCTATGATGCCTATGACCCTATGAATACTATGATCCCATGACGACTACGATCCTATGAAGACTGTGATCCTATGAATGCTATGATCCTATGAATACTATGATTCTATGATGACTATGATTCTATGATGCTATGATGCCTATGATTCTATGACAACTATGATTCTATGATACGATATGCTATGTCTATGACCCGATATGCTATGACATGTTCTACGTTGATAGTCTCGCCTTATGATTATCGTTCCTTCAAGGTGAGACAAAGCGACCATGATTACTTCATAATGCGATCGGAGGGTTTCGACCTTACGTCACTCCGATAAGTACATGATTTCCTTGGGCTCTCTTGCATGCTAAATATGAACAGGGGTTGGGGGGATGGGATACTTGAATACTTGAAAATTGGGAAGGAACTATGTTTCATTGCCACCTGGTCAGCTGGCTTATCATCCCGGACGCGGGATGCCCGGACGCGGGATTTATGGCGAGCCGGGAGTATTCGGCGCTATGTGGGCGAGCCGCCTCGTGCGGTACTATGACCCGATATGACCAAGTAAGCATGCATGGCATCCGCCCCGTGGGCACTCATATGCACGGTGTTACTCGCTATCCTATGATATGTTCTATGTTCTCTATGCAAGATATAATTCCTATGTACGAGTCACGGCTTGACATGACATGTTCTATGTTTCTATGCGGTTATTGTTCATGTATACATTTCCTACTATGTTATTATTCATGCCTTACATACTCGGTACATTGTTCGTATCGAAGCCCTTCTGTGGGCGCTGCGTTTCATGCCACGCAGGTACCCCCAGACGAGTAGAAGTCATCATAGAAGATGTTCCAGCAATGTTGGCAAGCTCCACTCACCCTGGAGAGTTGCTGAGTCAGCATACATGTGCTATGGTCCATGATTACAGTTAGAGACTTTGCAGACAGAGTCGTGAGTCTAGAGTGTCAGCCTAAAAACAGAGTTCCACTGGTTGAGGTGTTTTTATTTTACGGAGCCTCATATTTACAACTGTGTTTACTCGAGAAACGACGAAAAGATTTTGAAAAAAAAAATTTACTATGTATTTTACTTTTCTTTGTCCTATGAATCCAAGAGAACACGTGTGTACTAAGAGTCCGAGGGTTCGCTCGGCTCCGAATATGGGGTCGGGTGCCCATCACACCCTAGTAAAGTCGGGGTGTGACAATAACCTACCTCGCTGTCGAGCTAGAGCCACAAACAATCAGATTTGAGCATTGCCCTTCGGGAGAGCCTTTAAATACTCAAAGTATAGCCATATCAAATTCTAAGATAGAAATGAGAAACAACGACACCCATATTGCTATACTTTCGCTTGAATCAAAATCAACTAACTAAAAGAAGGAAAACGGGCTCACAAGGGTAAAATGGGTATCTCAAAGATGGAATAGTAACCCAACGTTCTCGAAGTTCAATTCTACTCCCTAATTTCTAAATTATCACAAGTATTGATCGATTTCATCATTCAAGCAAAATCCCAAATTTTAGGTATAAACCCTAACTTTTAAGCTTTCAATTTCTCAACTAGAATGGAAGATTCAAGCCTATTGGTTACTATTTCATCAAATTTTTGTTACACCCCATATCTTAGAACCAAGGTTGGACTCGTATCGTTAGAGTTTTAGCAAAAATTTTGAAGGTTCGATCATTTTGCTAAAATGATTGACTGGCCTACTTCGGGCACCCATAACTCCTTGATTAGCTAATAATTTGAAAAGGTTCCTTAAAGAAAGTTGTAGTACATAGAAATACCTTTCCATCCATATGAACATTAGGCCAAACAGAGATCGTAGTAAGAAGTTATGAACGTCAAAAAATCGCTCGGAGAAGCCAGACATCCGTGTTGGGCATGCGACCCGGGAAGGGCACGTCTGCGTTAGCCTCGCGTTGCCGGCCCAGAAAAAAATTAACTCTCAAACCAAGGCCTGTATGACGACTTCTCGTTGGGCATGCGACGCGAGCCCGACACGGGTGGGTCAGATTTGGGGTTTTCGCGTTTTAAGTGTATTTAAGCTTGGGGTTCATTCCGTAACACCCCATATTCACGAAAAATCATCCTAAGGCAAGAGAGAACAAGTCCAAGGTAAGTTCTATGATGATTTCTAGATTATTCCAACTCTCCAACATCTTATTAACATGATTAAACCATTCTAATCCATAGAACCTTGAATTGAGACATTATTGTTGGATGTGGGAAACCCTAGTATTCGAATTCTAGAGGATTGAACTTCAAAAAAGGTAATACTTTTACTCTTTAATTATTTATAGTTATGACTTTATGAAGTTCTTTGGATAATAGTAAATGGGTTTGATAAAGAGAATTACACGAACTATAGTAGGGTTTGGATTGTTGACTTGAGGTTGTTGTAATCATTTATATGATAAAAAATGGTGCTAGTATATCTATTGGGATTTCAGAATCACCTAGAAGCAAGTGGATGAGAATTGGATGAAGAAAACACCATTAAATAAGGACTATGAAGCTTTACGCCCAAAAGGTGTTTGATAAAATGCTTAGCTGACCAAAGCATGAATATTAATGCTAATATGGAATCCCTTTGACTTGTATTGCAATAGATTAAAGTTAAAAGGGTTGACAAACGTCGTATTACACTCAGAAAGCAGGAAGTTAAGGTATGTGAGGCAAACTCTCTACGTTTGGGAATATTAATGATTCTCCCTACGCTACGTTTCTTTTACATTGTTACGAATTGCCTCACAAATATAGTTCAAGTTAGTCTCCTTAAATAGTTACAGAAGTCAGCATGTTTACACTCCTTAATCAGTTCAAAATTACATGTCTTAGCTCATTGCTGACCAGTAGTACAGCATCATCTATTACAGTATGATTCTCCATTCCTAATTTTAAATTCCTGAATGTTGAACAACTATAATTGGGCCCACTTTATGCTTTATGCATCTTTGGGCCTGAGGCCGTAGTTATGTATATGTATACTTGGGCCCGAGGCCGTAGCTTGTGCACTTATATATTGGGCCTGAGGCCGTAGCTTATTTACTCAGATAAACAGGTGGTTTCTCATTCAAAACAAGAAGTACTTATGTTCAGTTTCAACACTTATTACACGTTTATCGATTTGGGCTGCCCTTTCGCCGAGCACCCCATATACAGTTCTTTCATTCAGTTTCATTACATACCAGTGCAATTCAAATATACTAAAGTTTCTTTCGTCCGGGGTCTGCATCGTTACAGTTTACAGGTTGACGATTCAGAGTGCTAGGATTCTCATACCAGCTATATGTTGAGCCCTAGTTCTTTCTGGGCATTATTATTACTTTACAATCTTTCAGTATTTACAGACAGTCAATATTTTCGCATACTTCATTAGAGGCTTCATAGACTAGAGTAACAGTTAGACAGAGTCGCAGGCTTTTCATGTTTGGCTATGTGGGCTACAGTTATGCTTCAGACTTATATTAGTGTTTCCGCACTTTGATTATGTATCATTCAGACTTTCAGTATATCAACATGTGTTAGTTTATTTTCTGCATTTAGTATGTTATGATACCACATGTTTATTCAATCAGCCAGTTGGTTGACTCGGTCACATATAGTCTGGCACAGGGTGCCCTGTTACGTCCAGGCCCATATTTGAGGCATGACAAAGCTTGGTATTTGAGCACTAGGATCAAGTGTCCTCGGGTAGAGACCTACTTATAAGTGTGAGTGCGCCACATTTATAATTGGGAGGCTACCGGACATTTAGAAAATGTTACCATTCTTTCTACTCTAGATCGTGCCATGAAGCTTAGAGCAACAATTAATCTTCTATTCTCATCGAATTCTGAACTTATCGAATGTGTAAGAGATAAGCAGGAAATTCAAGGTCTAAGTGAGGATAATCACCTATCAGGAAATAAGTGTGAAGTGTATGTTGTTAACTGATGAGACTAGAGATGATGTTGAAAGTGGGATACAGTGAATAATTACTATGGCCTTGGGAATAACCATTATCAGAAAGTACAAAAGCAGGTATCATGTTTTACGAATATCCGTTTACCTCAGTTACCAGTTAGCAGGGCTATGGTTTTTCAGTACGCCAGTATACAATTATTTAGTCACCAGAAGTCCAATTTTCAGTGTATCTAACTTCTGGTGACTTGTGAGTATACAGTAATGCCTTGGGTGCTTAAAGAAAATGTAAGTAATAGTGATTATAGCAAAATCTTCACATCTTTTAAGCACGGTTTAAGACCTAAGACTCGCCGGATGGCGCAGGAAGCGATTTATCAAATGATGGTGTACTCTGAAGGAAACGTTGTGCCTGGTAGTATATGCGAATAATCTATACCTTACAGAATAAGTTGATTTTGATTTTTTGGGCCATGGAGCCACAAGTATGAGGATGATAGGTCATATTTAAGACCCTACGAGATAACATGTTATGAAGTTATCCACAACGGGCATAGACTGCTCGTGATAGTTTTGAACGAAAAACAGCCTAAAGGCAAAATACACAGGAGTTCGAAATGTTTTTACAAAAAATTTGTTTTTATACAACTCATGTACATGACTAAGAAGATATGGTGAATGGAATTACAAACAAGAGCCGACGATATGGAATTTCAAGGACCTAGTTTAATTTGTTCAAGTTTATTTAGATTAGAACTAGAAAGTATTACATTAGTAAGCTACTACAAGAAACATATATTAATATGAGATAAAAGATATGGCAGTTCCCTCTTAAGTCATGTGATTAAGTGTCTACTTCGGATGTGTATAGTCTAATATGAATTTGAAGTGTATAGAAAGTTTGGGGTTAGGTGTCCCAATTTTTCATTTAAGACAAATGAAATTTCCATGAGTGTGATCCATGTTATAGTTCAAAAAGATAGTATACGACCGTCGAATAGCGTTGGATGATGAGGGAGTTAGAAATAACCTTATGCTTCCCTTTAGTATTCAGAGCAGAAAAAGAGAACATGATGCAAGCAAGTGGTTAACAAATGAATAATAAGTAAGTTTTTAGTAGATACCATGCATTAGCAATTTCAGCAGAGTTAGTAGAGGCAAGATTTGATTTCCTTAGTCAGATGAACACCAGTAAGTGGATGACATTTTGAATACATCCGAATGTGTGTTAGAACCCAAGGGTTTAAGTTAAATTTGAGGTATCATGATTAGTGGAAGAAAAAATCAGCTAAGGCATAAGAGAGCAAACTACAGAAGAATAGACTTTAAGAGTTATGGAAAAGTGGTTTCCCTAAAAGTGATACTCTGAGCAAAGTTAAGTCATTAAGATAGGGTAAGCCAGCTATGAATACATTAGCTTTCCGTTTATGTAAGTAATTCAGTTTTCCTAGTAAGGAAGACTTGCTTGAAGTAAGTTGAAGAAATGAGTCGTCAGTACTTTAGAGTACAAAAAAAATCACAGAAGATATCGAAAAATCCGCAAGTATAACACCTTAACCTTTGGTCTAAGGGAGAGATGGCGTAAATAGTCAGTGAGTCCAGTGGGATATTTGAAAACACAAAGGGCTAGCATGAGATATGAAGAACCTTAGTTCAGTTAGGATGGCCTAATGAGATAGTCTCCATAAGGAATATGCCTCGCATATAGAAGAAACTAGAAATAAGTAGAAGGATCACCGATCGACTTACGTCCAGATCAGTTACTATCAATTAAGTGACCACAGAAAACCTATAACATCATGCCCAGTTATATGTCACAAGGGTGGTGCCTTTGTACGAGACTCTAATCTTTAGGGTGCTAGTCAAAGACTTAGCGCACAACAGTACTATGAGTAATTCATAAAGTATCTCAGAAAGAAATCAGGTATGGGTAGTTAACTCATATTGAGGCAGACAAGAGAATCATGATGAGACAAGTTCACTATTTAGCAGTTCAACTTTTGGACCCCAAAGATGGTAGAGTTGTTGTAAGAACAGAGTCAAATCCTCCTTAGTAGTTGTGCAAGAGAGGAAAATATTTTCATGATTTCTACCCACTGCCGCTAAAGGAAGGGATTCACTGTCACGACCCAATCGGAGGGCCATGACGGGCACCCGGAGCTAACCTAACAGACACCCTTCATTGTACCTTCACAATCATATCTAGGTGAGCCACATTGCTAACACGTAATTTATAAGCATCAATAATACAGATTCCATCGGACTAAGGCACTTTTATATCAACATCGTTAACTATACCCATATATATACAAGCCAACAAGGCTATCAAAATGATATACAAAATATGAGCCGATAAGGCTAAGAGATATCTAGCTATACACATTTGTCTACGAGCCTCTACAAAAGTATATGACACCATAGAGATGGGACAGGGCCCCGCCATGCCCATATAAATATACAAAAGAATAGTACCAACGGCTGCAGATCCGAATCAAATGGAGCTCCTCTAGGCAATCTCTGATGAAGAGCCTAAGTGTTGAGTTTGTCTCCCAGTCCACCTGCGGGCATGAACGCAGTATTCATAAACAACAGGACGTCAGTATGAACAATGTATTGAGTATGTAAGGCATAAGTAGTAACATAATAAAAACATGAAGGATAACATAAGATAGAAGAGCTATTTATACCTCTTGAGACGTTACATCATACTTACATACCCTTTCTCAAAGGAAGGCCTTCCATACATATACATATACCTATAGTGATACCACACCCGACCATGTAGGTTCAGTGTCATTCGTACCTAGCCATAACAAGGCCCGGTGTTATCCGTACCCAACTGATCAGTGGTGTGTGCGTAATAGATATCATACCCGGCCATATAGGCTCGGTGTGACAATCATAGCTTTATATTTATATATGAATACACAAGCAAAAGCAACATCGTCATCCTCATCACTATACCTTTCCTTAATGGACCAACTATCGTAGGACGAGATCAATGGTATCATAAAAGTATCAAGGACTATGAGCTTTAGCACTTCTAGGAATGAGGTCATCATGGAAGACATTATGAATTTCATGTATAGGTGTACAACAATGGAATCATGCCTTAAGAAAGAAGGGTTACACTTACATACCTTTATGTCTTCTTAATACTTAACATTCTCCTCCAAAGCCTGAGAATCTACATTCAAGAGGGTTCATACCAAGGTTAGGTCTCAAAGACACTCTTAAGTTCAAATTAGTATAATTCATGAGCTAGTGAAAATTGGGCAGCACTTCCCCTATTTCATCTACCTCTACCAAATTCCAACACATCTCCCAATCAACAATGACATTATTAACAATACTATAATTAAGAGACTTCATTCAATCCCTAAAACTCCCTTTCATAATCAACCCATAAGAATAACAACAACACAACACCATATGTGCTTGTATACAATACTTCCTCGTCATCATTATTACTACCCATAACAATATTATACTCATAACATGCCAAAAATTATAACTCAAGTTAATCAATAACTCAAAATATCCTCAAACTCATACTTGAACTTTCCTTTCATTTTTCTTCTTTCAACCAAATTATATAACAATCAATCAACCTTAACTATATGTAATAGATGTAAAAACTTACCTTAATCACACAAGAACAAGCCTTGGATGATGTTACTCCACAAAAGTGAAATCTCTAACATCAACATCAAAAGAAATCTTGAGCTTCACAAACCCTAGTGATCTTCGTAGCACTTAAATCTCTTGATTTTCTTGGGTTGGTATGAATTAGTGTATAAAATTTGAGAGGGGGTTTTGGAGAGCTCTAGGGTCTGTAATGGGGAAATAATTAACCCAAATGAGGAAAAATGAAATATATAAAGTTTCACTTAAAATCCCATCGGCAATTTGAAGGCCACTTTGACGGACCGTCAAATGTCCTGCGGTCCGTCAAATAGCACAATCAAACAGGCCTCACTGTGACTGTTCCATGGTGGTAGGTTAACACTTTAACGGGTTTTCAAACACCCTAAGGTCCATCAAATGGACTGTCAAACCGCCCCTTTTGATAACTTGCTTGCTTTGATTCGTTTGACTTCTAATCCTTATGGAACCTTCTTGACACTTGTCTAACACTTCATTAACAATCTAGGAGGCCCTATAGCTCCTCCTCAAGGCATTAATAATCAAGGTATGACTCAATCAATGCGAAATCTTTCCAAAACGTGACTCAATTTCTACTTCCTTCGACGAATTCAATTTCACCGATTCATATGACTCCAAAACCTTAATTACCCATTTAAAGTTACCAAATACTCTCCTTAACCTTAGAAAGACTTCATGTCCTCTTTACTCTTGCCTTAGTCTACTCATAATGCAAACGACTTTAAATTTCCTATTACACCCTGTACTTTTGTACGTAAAGTTTCATCGTGAGTAAGTTGATGAAGATTTACAAGGCAAGGTTGTAGTCAAGGTCATAAGGAATTATACATGCTCATTCTTCATGCATGAGAGCTTGGTATCATGTTTAGTAAGTATCGGGAAGGCTGGATGTTAAGCGAATCAAAGAAACTATGTTTGTTGAAACTTTGGGAAAATTTGACAGAATTCCGGATAGAAATTTTGGATAACCTTTGGAGAGGCATATCTCCTAGAATACAAGGAGTTACGAAACCTATAACTTATGCATTCATAAGTTGAGTGAGTATAATTTCTAACGTAATTGGAAGAACTGAATTCACGTATCAACAGTGGGAGTTATGGGTCGTCGAAGTGTCGATGATCCATCGATGCACATCGACGACCCGTCAATTTCCAGGCAGTGCAACTGATATATATATGCATATAGTTCATGATTTTTATCATTTTAACTTAAACCAACAGACCCTAAACACTCCCTAACACTCATCAATACTCTCCCAACCTTTCTTTATCATCCAAGTAAGATCCAAGCCCCGAAAACCGAAGCTAGTGAAGTGAAAGTTGTTCCTAGGGTTTTTATTGAAGTTGTTGAGCTTAGGAGTTGGAGTTTGTTTCTTGGAATTCCAACCGCTTTAAGGTAAGTATAATATTCTTATCTTTGCTATTAATTTGATTACCAAGAGTTTTAGTGATTTAAAGTGAAGGAAATATAGCTATGGAAGCGGTGAGTTAATGGAGTCAAACTAAGATTAGGGGCTGTTGTGGGAGATGTTTTAGCATGGATTTGATTATATTGTGATACGAAAGTATTGACATAAGTTGGTTGTGAAGGAATTCCTTAGTTTAAAGTGAAGGAAAACATGATATGAAAGACCTAAACTAGCTTGTTGGTGTGGTTGCCTTGAAGGCTATTTCGATTAGGGTTTTGGAGAGATTTCTACTTGTTTATGTTGCTGTATGTCATTACTGTTGTTGTTGATGGTGTTTTGTGTATTGTGCACCATTTGGGAGTTGGATTGGAGTAAGAATTATAGGCGAAATGCTGCTCGAATTTCGTTAAGTTTCATATGTAATTAGAATGGGTAGTAAGGGGTCTATATATTGCCTAATTATAATTCGTGTTATCTTGGTTGTAGTGTTACAAGCTCGGGAAGTACGCATTGGACATTAGGTCGACTCCAAGGTATGTTAAGGCTGTCCTTTTATTTCTTTTGGCATGATCCTTACTATTTGAACAAATAAGTAAGCGAGAGAGTTCCAAAGACTCCACTCTTAGGTGGTACAGGATTCATCGTATCCTTGATTCCTTATATCCATGTTCATGACTTCTAGAGATCCTTGTTATCTAGAGTAATCTTGAGTACATTTTTCATGAGTCTTTCATGCATTATATATATACACACATATATGTACAGTTATTTTCTTACACCGTGCCTATATGGCCGGGCAGCACCACTACGGTGGGCGGCATATGGATAATGACAGTACCACTACGGTGGGCGGCATATAGATGATGACAGCACCACTAGTGGGTGGCGTGAGATGATTATCGTCCCGAACGCGGGATTCCCGGATGCGGGATTAGATGATATATGGATCGGGTCGTACGTTCCTCGGCACTATTATATATGGATCGGGCCATATGTTCCTTGGAACTATTATATGATAAATGGATTAGGTTGTACGTTCCTCAGCACTATCAGTTATATTATGACCTATGCATATCATACGCCCTTAGAGGTAGTTTCAGTTATACAAAGTTGTAGATCTTCTCACTTGCTGGCTATAGATGCATTCGAATTTTGGGATTTGCTTTCATGTTTCAGATGTCTCTCATGACTTCTATGTACTTGTAATTCTTGTGCCTTTAATACTCAGTACATTATCTGTACTAACTCCCTTATTGATCGGGGGCTGCGTTCATACCCGCAGGTTCAGGTACACAGAGTGACGATCCAGCTCAATAGGACTTTCCCTCAGCAGTAGTTAGTGCGCTCCACTTGACCCGGAGCTGCGGTCTATTTTGGTATGCTATTTTGAGATGTATATACATGTATATGGGTATGGCGAGGCCCTGTCCCGTCCTTTCTAAAGCTTTATGTTCCATTAGGCTTGGTGACAGGGTACGGGCCATGGTAGTAGGGGTCAGAGCAAGAGGTCCAGGTTCTCAGGGTTTGACAGTGAGTTCGGAGGTGGCCCAAGGCGGCAGTTCTCTAGACACTTAGCTTATTCAATAGCTAGTCCACCTCCATGGTATCCTGGACCCAACTGTTATATCCGGCATTTTAGCACATTCAGAAAATCCGAAATAATTTCGATTTGTAAAGAATAAGGTCACATGTTGATTGGGATTAAGATATGTGTGTGTTGTTCATGAAAAATATTAGTGTGGAAATCCGGAGGAAGGCCAAGGGCAAAAATTGGAATCTTGGAAATTTGTTTCGGGAAATTGCAAAATATTATTCATAAGTAATTGGGCTGAAAAAAAAAAGAAAAATTGAGGCCCAAGAGATGTGGGTGGCCGGCCAACCATTCTTGGCCCAAGCCCATGCCACATGAAAATCATGTGACCATTTAATCATTAAGGGAGCATGTATATATACATGACTCAACCTTAGAAACTTCAAGAAAAATCAAGAATTGAGAGCAAAAAAAAAAAAAAAAAAAAAAACTAAAAGGCCATTCGGCCGAAGCAACAAGGAGAGAAAAAAAAATTCCAAGCCCTTTAGCTTCATCCAAAAATCTTGTTCTTCTTGAATTAGTAACAAGCTCAAGACGCTCTTCAACGTGATATAATTAGTTAAGCGAAAGAACTACGTTTGCGGCAAGTTGAAATTTCAAGAAAGAGGTAAGAATCTTATTCTTTTATGTTATGGAAGAGGTATGAATGTTATAAAGATTAGAATTAGATGAGAACTATGAAAGTGTGGTGTGTGTGTGCATGACGTGTGTGTGTGTGTGAAGAGTGTGTTTGGCCGTGTGCCATTTAGTATGGAGGAGAAGTGAATTTAAGTTCATTTAGTTTGTTAGTTGTGTCGGTGTGACCTTTGTGACGCAAATGAAGGTTTAATGACTTGAATTGACATTGAAATTGCTTGTATGTAATTATGAGCAATTATGTGGATTTTATATGATTTTCATATAAGGGTGAAAGTAAGATCTTAGACGTGAATTATGATTATGATTTATGAATTGGAAGATGGAAAAATGTTATGAATATGCATGTTGAAGATTAGAGGTTTTGGATGAATTATGGTTTGATGGAAACCTTACTTAGTTTGAGGAGTAATGAGAAACATGTCCGAAATGTATTTGAATGGCCTTGAATTAGTAGATAAATATGAAAACGTTGACACTGGATGAAAGGTGTGAAGTTAGAACGGAAGTTAATGCATTATGCAGAAAGAAAGACTATTTGTGTTAATATGTGTTTTGTAGCGATTATTGGTGTTGTTGATGTTGTTGTTGGGTTGGTTGTTGTCATTTAAGCCGAGTTTGATTCTCGGGGATGTTGGATTTATAGGGGAGATCTTTGCCCAAATTCTTGTAGACAAATAAGGGCTAAGAATAAGCTCCCCAAAGGCATATGATTTACATTTGGTAACTTTGACCATTTGCAGATTCTAGACGAAACGGGATTTGAGTTTAAGCGAGCATAAGACGTCCGTAAGGTATGTAAAGCCTATCTTTCCTTCTTTTGGCATGTCCTAGTCCTACTAAGTTAAGATCGGAACCTCGGGGATAATTCTGCTCTTGGAAACCCGAGTTTGATTTTGCATACTATTCATTCAGCGCGATTGAACTATAAACCTTATATTTGGTTAAAAGAATGCCTAACCTTCGTAACTTCCACAAATGAATCCGAATCGCTCCGAAACTTCCACGGATAACTTTATGGAGCCTAATGTTTGTAATTTATGTTCGCCGCCTCGACTTGACCCGAGGTGGGCCCGCAAGTCCCGAGACTTCCCTTATTTGATTTGTTTGATTCATTTTCGTACGATATGAGAAGGAAGTGTTTGCCTATGACTCCAAGGTCCGTTTGAAATGTCCTATAATGTCGTTTGAACGCTCATTACTATGAATGATACTAAATTTTCCGAGAATAACCTACGATGTATTTTTTGAAAAATTGATAACTTAAAAGTCCGCGACTTTTGTATATTAATTCCGATTAACACGATACTCATTTTGAGCCTTCTTATCCTAATGTGTTCGTATATGAAACTATGTGTCAAGACCTGGAATTTACTTTTAAATTTGCATATGGTTTCTGCACTACTCGCTCGTGCCAATGATTATGACTTCGTTCGCGGTACCGGCCGGGTTTTGTGATCGTGCGCTTTATGACACATTCGGAAGTATGATGTGTTACGGTTTTCGAGACCTCGCCATAGGGCCGGTTACCGTTTATGGTGTTATGATGTGATATGGCATCGATATATTCGATGATTTGATGTGTGTGATGTTATGATGTGTTCGGAGATGTACGGAGATTTGAAAACTTCGGAGTATGATGTGTTGTGGCACCGGCGTCGGGGTGACCACGTTCCGAGCCTTATGCATGACTTTTATTTGCATTCGTACATTTGCATTCCGCACGGGTTTGATCTGTTACCTCCGTGTTTGTTTACGTATCTTCGACTCCGGTTATGGTTTGGATTCGTACCTTCGCTTTACATGCTCGCATTTCTTCCGTACCGACCCCCTTTCTTCGGGGTCTGCGTTTCATGTCCGCAGGTACAGACGCTCGGTTGGGCGATCCTCCGGTTTAGGCTACCCATTCTGCTACTTTGGAGTGCTCCCCTTGATCCGGAGCCCATATTTTGGTATATATCTTCTGTTATGCATACTCTGTATATTTATGACTATTCGGGTACGACGGGGCCCTGTCCCGTCATATGTTCGTATGTTTCGTTTTTGTACGTAGAGGCTCGTAGTCATATTTGTGGGTCGTGGGTCCGGTTTGTTCGTATATGATTCTGATTTGCGTCCTTAAGCGGCCCCGTTGTTGCTATGGCCGATATGGCCCACATGTCTGTATGTATGTGTATGTCTGGGCGATGTGCATTCCGCCAGTTTTGATTTTGATATGATGACTCTGTACGGGCGACCGCTTAGGATAGCATTCGTTTCAGTATTTGTGTGATGTCTGCTATTAGTTATCGGTACGTATAATATCTGTTAAACCTGGATATGCTCTAACACGACAATCTGGTTCGTAAGTTTGTTTGGGTGCCTAAGTAAGGCACCGTCCACGGCCCACGGGGGCCGGGTCGTGACGAAGTGGTATCGAGCGGTTTGTCCTCGGAATGTCTACGGAGCCGTGTCTCGTAGAGTCTTGTTTATCGGTGTGTTGTGCACCACATTTATAAACAAGGAGGCTACAGGACATCTAGGGTGTTACTTTTCTTTGGATCTTAGATCGTGCGATAGAGCTGTGCTATTAGGATGACTCTTTTCTGATCGATTGTTATATTTTTCAGTGATGCCTCCGAAGAAGGCAACGGCCGCCCAGAAGGGCAAGGCGGTGGCAGGAGAGACTAGTCGGGCGCCGAGAGTTACACGGGCTCGTGCTCGGACTACGCCCGGTATTGTACTTCAGTCAGAGGGTTCAGCCACTCCACCACCAGGGGATGCTGGAGCAGGTCCCTCAGCGCCCCCAAACTCCCCGGCCGGGGGCGGAGGATAGGACGTTGAGGGAGGCGGTACGATTCTCGACGACTTTGGTATCGGGACAGGCTCGTAGACGCGGGCCAAGAGGTGATGATGATGACAGACGTGACAGTCTGAGGGTCCGCGATTTCCTGACATGTAGCCCCCCAGATTTTTTCGGGTCTAAGCCCGACGAGGACCCCCATGATTTCGTTCGGCAGATGCAGCGCTCGTTGAGACTGGTCCGGGCTTCAGAGACCGAGTCTGTCGAGCTAGCTTCACACAGGTTACGGGATATTGCTCTTAATTGGTACGAGTCCTGGGAAGCTGTCCGGGGGTGAGGGTGCTCCCCGCCTACGTGGGACGAGTTCACGGCTTTTTCCACCACTTCTTGCCCCCGGAGTTGCGGAGGGCAAGAGTTGATAGATTTTTGCAGATAAAGTAGAGGGGTCGGAGTGTTCGTGAATATAATTTGGAATTTGATTCCCTGGCCCGATATGCACCTGCCCTAGTAGCAGATATGACCGACCGGATGCACCGGTACGTGATGGGATTAGATCGCTACTTGGTTGATAGTTGCATGGCGATGGCGTCGCAGACGGACATGGACATCGCCCGGTTACAGGCCTATGCACAGGGTATGGAGGACCGGCATAGGGAAGAGCAGTCTAGTAGAGACTATGACAGGAGGCGGCCCAAGAGGGCCAGATCAGCGGGGTATTTTGGAGACTCCCGAGGCGGGCAGCCTCGGCATCGATCCGGTGGATCTCTCTCCGTTAGGCCGGGATACACAGTCTGCTAGTAGGCGATTTGATGGCGCAGGACCGACCGGGACAGACAAGAGTTCCAGAGCCTCAGGTCCTCAGGCGAGTAGAGGTCCCAGTCAGACTAGGCCACCTATGCCCCGGTGTTCGTATTGTGGGAGATCGCACCCAGGGGAGTGCTACAGGGCTACAGGGGCCTGCTTTTCTTGCGGCCGCTAGGGCCATATTATGCGAGATTGCCCGTGGGTGGGCGGTTCTGGTGGTGCAGCACAGCCGACGGGTTTAGTTGCTGGTTCGTCATCTACTCCTTCAGCCATGCGCCGGCGCGCGGGGCGAGTATGGCGGCACCCGGCGGGCCGCGGCAGAGGCCGTGGCGGGGGTTCTCTTCTTAGCGGTCCTTCAAACCGCATATATGCTTTGACTAGTCGGCAGGACCCAGAGGCACCACCGAACGCGGACCCAGGTATATTATTAATCTTTTCTTGATGAATATGCGTATTGATAGACTTATATTTCATTATATTACGTGATCTTCTTCTTCTGCGTGTTGGTAAAAGTAAGGTAAAAGTCCGAATCAGTAGAATCATTTGAGATAGCCATATATACAGGCAGAAGTCGAATATAGGGAATTTGGATGGCTAAGACGGTAGACCATATAGACAGGGGGTAAACGACCCCTTTAGATCGGAGTGGGACCCGCTATGAAAACTTCCCGAAAAATTTGTTAAGACCCCGATTTGTCCTAGAATTACGTGACAAAGGTTGTATGGGGGAGTGGACGTGACTATCCTAGCATTAAGACACTAAAATGCCTTAAAGTTTCGAGGTTAAGCGTGCTGGGGCCAGAGAAATTCTGGGATGGGTAACCCCCCCTGGGAAGTGTGCTAAGGTGATAAATGAAAGATGCATATCTGTGGTATCATAAATGAAATGGGGTAAGATGTAAGGTAAGTTGAGATGTAGGGTTGAGGTAGGCTAAACGAAGCGTCGGCAGGGGAAGTCTTTATAAATCACTGAAGCATTAGTGGAAGTGGTCTGATTTTAATCAAACTTCTGTTTGTTATACTTCTGCGCCTTTGATTTTGATAAGACTCCGTCTATTATACCTCTGTACTTCTGAATCCGATTACGTTTCTGTCTGATACGTCTCTGTACGTCCGACTCTGATTACAAATCTGTCCGATATTTCTCTGTACGTCTGACTCTGATCACGGATCTGTTTGGCATACTTTCATACGTCTGACTCTGACTACGGATCTATCCGATATAGTTCAGTACATCTGACTCTGATTATGGGTTTGCCCGATATGCTCCTGTGCGTCTGCCTTTGATTACGAATCTGCTTGATATAACGTATGCTATACTTCTGTGCTTCTGATTCCGGATGTGACTCTGTCTGACATATTTCTGATCTTCTGATTCCGATGAAGATTCTCTTCGCCATATCTCTTATTTGGTAACGTCGGACGAGGATAAAAAAGAGTTAGAAAATGCATGCCCTTACGAGTGTTCAGATCAAATACAAGTATGTAGTTACTAAGAGGACCTCCCTGGGAACGTTTGTGAGACTTATAAGGCTAATTTAACATTCGAGGACGAATGTTCTAAAGGGGGGGAGGATGTTATATCCGGCATTTTAGCACATTCGGAAAATGCGAAATAATTTCGATTTGTAAAGAATAAGGTCACATGTTGATTGGGATTAAGATATGTGTGTGTTGTTCATGAAAAATATTAGTGTGGAAATCCGGAGGAAGGCCAAGGGCAAAAATTGGAATCTTGGAAATTTGTTTCGGGAAATTGCAAAATATGATTCATAAGTAATTGGGCTCAAAAAAAAAAAAAATAAAAAATTGAGGCCCAAGAGATGTGGGTGGCAGGCCAACCATGCTTGGCCCAAGCCCATGCCACATGAAAATCATGTGACCATTTAATCATTAAGGGAGCATGTATATATACATGACTCAACCTTAGAAACTTCAAGAAAAATCAAGAATTGAGAGCAAAAAAAAAACTAAAAGGCCATTCGGCCGAAGCAACAAGGAGAGAAAAAAAATTTCCAAGCCCTTTAGCTTCATCGAAAAAATCTTGTTCTTCTTGAATTAGTAACAAGCTCAAGACGCTCTTCAACGTGATATAATTAGTTAAGCGAAAGAACTACGTTTGCGGCAAGTTGAAATTTCAAGAAAGAGGTAAGAATCTTATTCTTATATGTTATGGAAGAGGTATGAATGTTATAAAGATTAGAATTAGATGAGAACTATGAAAGTGTGGTGTGTGTGTGCATGGCGTGTGTGTGTGTGAAGAGTGTGTTTGGCCGTGTGCCATGTAGTGTCACGACCCAACTAGGGCCGCGACGGGTACCCGATACTTGTACCGAGCACCCCTTACCTCATATCGTACTCTTATTACTAAGTGGGCCATTTAAATTCTTATTATTGCCATTTCATTAATTACTACTATCATAGCGGCATCATAGTAAAGTACATAAGCTTTGCTAATTTAATATACATCGGAGGGGATCGTCCGTAAATACAACATATCTGACCATACATGATTGCCTACGAGCCTCTAAACAATATACATATGATAACGAAGGACCGAGTTATCTTGGGCCCGAATATATACACAAAAGCGTACCAACAAGTCTGTGGCTCGGAGCAACCGGAGCACTTCAATAAACCAAGTGGAGAGCTCCTAAGAGTCAAGTCCTTCGACCTCTGCTTACCTGCGCGGCATGGACGCAGCGTCCACAAGAAGGGACGTCAGTACGATAATGTACCGAGTATGTAAGGCATAAAACATAACATGATAGCAAGGGTGGAACAAGAGCAGTGATATAAAGAAACATTACCAGAGATGTAAATAAAAACATGGCAATAACTACCTGCCCCTGAGGGCGGAATCATGCATGCTTACCTTTATCTTTACATACATACATACATAATCTGTCTACATTACATAAGGCATCACAGCCTGCCTGAGTCACATAATATCATTAGCCCGCGTCCGGGCCTCCCGCGTCCGGGGTAAATATCTCTTGCAGCGCCACTAGTGGGGATCGTGCCCGGCCAATAGGCCTAGTGTAATTATATGCAGACCACTACGCCTATCGTAGTGGCGGTCGTGCCGACCCCTCTGCCAAGTGTAATATCCGATAGCGCCGCCGTAGCGGTGACATGCCCGGCCATCTAGGCACGGTGTAGTTATCACGATTAGCATGCATAAGAGCCCAATTAAAGGTTATAACTTTATCGGAGTGACGTAAGGTCGGAAACCTCCGATTACATTATAGAACAATCGTGGTCGTTTCGTCTCACCTTGAGGGGACGAGTATTATAAGGTGAAACTATCAACAAGGAATAGTGTTGAAGGAAACATAAAATGAAATCATGGATATCATAGAAGTTAACTTAATACTTTCACATTCCTATAGGGTTCTTAGCTTAAGACTCTCAGTCATGGAATCATTGATGTCTTACTTATCATAGACGTATTCTCTTCCTTAGCTTCATCATTATCATGGTCATCATAGACATATTTCCATTAAGACAGTACACTACTTGTCGTTTGATAATCGAAACAAGGATCACAAGTTTCCTTTGGACTCTACTCCAAAATGAGTCAAACGAAGCAATAGGGAAAATCCGGGAATAATGGGCCCACCTCGGGTCAAATGAGGCGGCGTACAAAATTTACGTATAATACGTGTCATGACATTACTTATGAGAGCTTTAGGGTAATCGGGTCTTATTTATGCAAGTTCTAGAGGTTTAGGAGGCTTTTCCAACATTTTGCACAGTTTCTGGTTCAATTCTACTGAATGAATAGTGACTAATTTCAACCTTGGATTTCGAGGAAAAGAATGGTCCCCGAGGCCCGTGTCCAACCCTACTACGTCTAGGACATGCCAAGAAAGGAAGGTAAAGCCTTATATACCTCTTTCCGCTCCTTATGCCACTCCAAATTCAAGTCGCAAATCCATAGAATCTACAAATTGGTCATGTTTACCAAACATGATTAGTGCCTTTAGAATTGAATTCTTAAAATAATACTTGGCTACCGAAATTTGCCAAAGCACTTCCCCTATAATTACACCATCCCGCCAAATTCAAGTTGGCCAATTTCAATCATCAACAATCCCGGGAATTCAACCCGGCCAAACTAACAACAACAATGCCGATATTCATACTAACAATCTCAATAACCAACCCAAAGTACATTCTAACAATTTAGTCAACATATTACTTTCTTCAAGACTTTCCAACTTCCATAATAACAATAACAACTTAACAATTGCACTTTAACAACATCACACTATCAACATATTCCTCCATGCATGCAAGAACACTATATTCAGGTTACATAATCTCTACATCAAGTCTCCAACTACAACAATTTCTCTAATATCATTAAGCTTTTATTAGCAACCTAAAACCCACACAATAACAATTGAATAAAATCAATTCATTCCCTTCCATATTGCACCACCACCACACGGCCATACCACTTCACACATGCACGATCACTCACACACACACAACACACGGCCAACCTCTCCACAATCATTCCACTTTCATTATCAACATAGCATCCACAACAATAACAACCAAACATTCAATAAAATAATTAAAACATGATTTCCACACACACACATATATATATCACACCTCACGGCCACCCCTCTATATATTTGCTCTTCATGAATTTCATCCATTTTCATGCACTACAACATCCACAAATATCCATAACATATAAAGAAGGATGAATTCTTACCTTGTTCCTTTATTCCTCACTTGGCTAGAATTTGCAACTCCTATGAATATGTGTTTTTCTTGTTTCAACAACCACTCTACTTTGTTTAGGACCCTTCAATATGGTGTTTGGATGGAAGAGAATAATTTCCTTAATGAAAAATCTCCAAAGTTCTTTTGCTCATGCCATGGCCGAATGGCCTAGTGCTTTTTCTCCTTCTTTCTCTTGTTCTTCTTTTCTTGAATTTTCTAGAGAATTGTAGGAAATACGATGACTTAGTCATCTTATATTAATTCATCACATGAATTAATTAAAAAAATGGGCTTGGGCCAACTATACATGGCCGGCCACCCTTGAGCTTTTGGGCCTCATTTCCTTTTGATTTTTGTTGTGTGTCCAAATTTACCCTTCGTCTTCCTCCATAATTCCACGAGGCTTATTACGAGTTTCCCTTTGTGTTGTCATAAGTCATTCATATGCTTATAAAAAAATGAAAATGTGGCCTTGCTTGTCGTCCTCCCGCGATTGTCTCGAATTATCCGCTTGCACAAAAATGCGGGATATAACATGTAGTATGGAGGAGAAGTGAATTTAAGTTCATTTAGTTTGTTAGTTGTGTCGTTGTGACCTTTGTGACGCAAATGAAGGTTTAATGACTTGAATTGGCATTGAAATTGCTTGTATGTAATTATGAGAAATTATGTGGATTTTATATGATTTTCATATAAGGGTGAAAGTAAGATCTTAGACGTGAATTATGATTATGATTTATGAATTGGAAGATGGAAAAATGTTATGAATATGCACGTTGAAGATTAGAGGTTTTGGATGAATTATGGTTTGATGGAAACCTTGCGTAGTTTGAGGAGTAATGAGAAACATGTCCGAAATGTATTTGAATGGCCTTGAATTAGTAGATAAATATGAAAACGTTGACACTGGATGAAAGGTGTGAAGTTAGAACGGAAGTTAATGCATTATGCAGAAAGAAAGACTATTTGTGTTAATATGTGTTTTGTAGCGATTATTGGTGTTGTTGATGTTGTTGTTGGGTTGGTTGTTGTCATTTAAGCCGAGTTTGATTCTCGGGGATGTTGGATTTATAGGGGAGATGCTGCCCAAATTCTTGTAGACAAATAAGGGCTAAGAATAAGCTCCCCAAAGGCATATGATTTACATTTGGTAACTTTGACCATTTGCAGATTCTAGACGAAACGGGAATTGAGTTTAAGCGAGCATAAGACGTCCGTAAGGTATGTAAAGCCTATCTTTCCTTCTTTTGGCATGTCCTAGTCCTACTAGGTTAAGATCGGAACCTCGGGGATAATTCTGCTCTTGGAAACCCGAGTTTGATTTTGCATACTATTCATTCAGCGCGATTGAACTATAAACCTTATATTTGGTTAAAAGAATGCCTAACCTTCGTAACTTCCACAAATGAATCCGAATCGCTCCGAAACTTCCACGGATAACTTTATGGAGCCTAATGTTTGTAATTTATGTTCGCCGCCTCGACTTGACCCGAGGTGGGCCCGCAAGTCCCGAGACTTCCCTTATTTGATTTGTTTGATTCATTTTCGTACGATATGAGAAGGAAGTGTTTGCCTATGACTCAAGGTCCGTTTGACATGTCCTATAATGTCGTTTGAACGCTCATTACTATGAATGATACTAAATTTTCCGAGAATAACCTACGATGTATTTTTCAAAAAAAAAAAAATTGATAACTTAAAAGTCCGCGACTTTTGTATATTAATTCCGATTAACACGATACTCATTTTGAGCCTTCTTATCCTAATGTGTTCGTATATGAAACTATGTGTCAAGACCTGGAATTTACTTTTAAATTTGCATATGGTTTTGCGCACTACTCTGCTCGTGCCAATGATTATGACTTCGTTCGCCGGTACCCGGGCCGATTTTGTGATCGTGCGCTTTATGACACATTCGGCAGTATGATGTGTTACGGTTTCTAAGACCTCGCCATAGGGCCGGTTACCGTTTATGGTGTTATGATGTGATATGGCATCTGATATATTCTGATGATTTGATGTGTGTGATGTTGTGATGTGTTCGGAGATGTATGGAGATTTGAAAACACGGAGTATGATGTGTTGTGGCACCGGCGTCAGGGGGTGACCACGTTCCTGAGCCTTATGCATGACTTTTATTTGCATTCTGTACATTTGCATTCCGCACAGGTTTGATCTGTTACCTCTGTGTTTGTTTCTGTATCTTCTGACTCCAGTCATGGTTTGGATTACTGTACCTTCTGCTTTACATGCTCAGTACTTCTTCCGTACTGACCCCCTTTCTTCGGGGGCTGCGTTTCATGCCCGCAGGTACAGACGCTCGGTTGGGCGATCCTCCGGTTTAGGCTACCCATTCTGCTACTTTGGAGTGCTCCCCTTGATCCGGAGCCCATATTTTGGTATATATCTTCTGTTATGCATACTCTGTATATTTATGACTATTCGGGTACGGCGGGGCCGTGTCCCGTCTTATGTTCGTATGTTCTGTTTTGTCTGTAGAGGCCTGTAGTCATATTTGTGGGTCGTGGGTCCGGTTTGTTCGTATATGATTCTGATTTGCGTCCTTAAGCGGCCCCGTTGTTGCTATGGCCGATATGGCCCACATGTCTGTATGTATGTGTATATCTGGGTGATGTGCATTCCGCCAGTTTTGATTTGGATATGATGACTCTGTACGGGCGACCGCTTAGGATAGCATTCGTTTCAGTATTTGTGTGATGTCTGCTATTAGTTATCGGTACGTATAATATCTGTTAAACCTGGATATGCTCTAACACGACAATCTGGTTCGTAAGTTTGTTTGGGTGCCTAAGTAGGGCACCAGTCACGGCCCACGGGGCTGGGTCGTGACACCAACTTTGATAGATTCACTTATTTTTCTCTAGCTTAAAGTTCCAGAGTTTCGAGTTCTCAGATTAGAAGTGGTTCCAGTCAGACGAGACCACCTATACCACGGTGTACTCAGTATGGTAGGTTGCATGGGGGACCATGCAAGTTTAGGTGTTTGTTATGCCTGCGGTCGGCCAGGCCATATCCAGCGTGACTGTCCATCGATCGTAGTAGAGGTAGGGTTCAGCCCACAGGATTAACAGCTGGTTTTCGTTATCTGCACGCCCTCTGGGGCAAGGTTCACAAGCACCGACAGGCCGTGGTAGGGATCAAAGAGAAGCGGTCGGTTCGAGTGGCCCTCAATCTCATATCTATGCATTGATTGGGTGACAGGATCTCGAGTCTTTCCCTGATATTGTTACAGGTATATTAACAACATTCTTTTATGATATATATGTACTGATTGATCCAAGGTTTACATGTTACATATTATTCCATTTTTTGCCAGCAAGTTTGGGATAGAGCCTGAATCAATTAAACCGTTTGAGTTGTCTACGCCAGTTGGTGATCTAGCAATAGCTAATGTTGATAGTGACAATGAAATGCAAGCATTGAGTTAATAGTGATAATGAAATACAAATTTGATTGATTAATTATAGGAGGCAGTAAAGGAGCGTATGCAAAAAGAACGTCTTATGGGTATATGAACTTTTATTTAAGAGGATTGATTAACAAAGGGTTTAGGAAATAAATTTGATGTTTTGCAAGAAGGATGCCCAGATATGGCATAGGAAGTGAGTTTTATTGTCTTATATCCCTTTCATACCAATAGCCATGTGTGACTGAGTTGCATATCATATGTATTTTTATGGGTTTTATGGGTAGCCTGTGATGCATTGGATGTATTTTGTGGCTGTGTACAGGTTTGGGATAGCAAGAATTACAGAGGAAACTCTGCCAAAATATTTCAAAATTTAAGCTATTTGAGTATATGTGAGCTGTAAGGGTAAGATGTCATTATAGATCAAAGGAGTTAGGTAATGGGTGAGGAATTAGCAGTGACCCTATGTGAGGAGAGAAAAAGAGTGAGGTGGCACTATGTGTAAGTGAGGAAGCGGATATAGAAGTACGAGAAAGAATTAACATGTTTCCTACGAGGAGAAATTAAAAGAGGACCCAAAAGAGACAAGTTGTTTCGAAGGCAGTTTTTTGATCTATATATATATATATATATATATATATATATATATATATATATATATGAGTCGCATTGGTCTCGAGTGCTAAAGTTTATCTCCGAGCTTTTAAGATATTGAGTATGTTATTTCATTTGTACCAAGGTGTGAACTCATGACTACTAAGTATCAAAGGATTAGAAGTTAAATGAAATGACGTCGCAAGAAGGTCGAGAACTGTGCAACTTGACGGGCAGATTGACGAGCCGTCAACATGGTTGACGGTCCGTCAACCTTGCACGATCAATCGCCACGAGAATCGAGGGCTGCTGCAACTTGGTGCCTGCAAGTTGACAGTCGTCAACAGTGTTGACGCCACGATCAAAGTTGAGGCGGTGCCAATTTCCAAAAAAGCCTAAGTGCCCATATATCATGAAGGCAGTCGTTGAGATTTTGAGATATTATATATTGACCCCTATGTTTTGTTAAGGTACAACGCGGAATCTTTATGCGCATATATGTATAGTACGAGTACAGATTAGCAGATCAGAGATAGATTCATTGTTAACGACTAAAGTTTATATGTTTGATAGATCAAATCCTATGGGCTCATAATAACGACATAAGGTAATGAATAAGGAAAAATGTTATATGGGATTGAGGATAGGTTAAGAGAATGATTGTCTGAAGAATAGGTCGTTGTAATTAACATGGAGGAAATGATGAGTAAGGAAAGGATAGGATAATAAGTTGATAAGTAAGAGCAAGATGACAAGGATATCAAGTTAAAGGATGAGTGGAGAGTGAGCAGTGACATTATGAAGCATTCGTGATTAACACAAATGAAAGGAAAGGTTTGGGAAGGAGGTAGATAATTAAACGCCTACCCACTATAATGGCTACGATAAGTATGGTATGAGGAAAATACACTCCCCGCAGGTGCTTCTGTACTAGGAGAGAAATTAGCACTTTAAGACGATTGAGAGTAAGACAAGTCGCTAAGGATATATGTTACGTGGTTATTTTCTAATTGAAAAACGAGGCGTTATAATTCGTGAATACTGCAGTTCTCCAAATATCAGTTAAGAATGGATTTCTCGCCCCTCCTAAGTGAACTTAGAAATCACACCATACCAATGATCTCTAGAGTAACAAAGGATCACCCGTTATGGCATTATGGACTAATTTAGGGAAATTCCTAAAAGGACGCAGTTCAATTAAAATTAAAGTTGTTGCCAAAGGTGAAGTTTAAGATATTCTTGGAAATGTCCAACGTTAACCTAGTATGTGTTTTTCTGTCTAGAGAAAAAGAAGACAAGACAAGGCGCAAAAAAGATCAAGCATTAGTTCTATGTTGTTGGATTATTTTGAGGATTCAACAGGTTGTTATGAATAACGTTAGGGGCAAAGGACATAAGCAAGTTGTTTGTAATGTTCTATGATGATAAGATGAAGCTATTAAGGTTGTGAGATGAACAAGCTTTGAAACCTTAATAAGAAATGAATGACGAAGGGAATCCGATTTTAAGAAAATGACAACGAGAAGTGGAATCTTCAAGTGAATATTAAGACAGAAGCGAGACAACAAAGGGTGAAGCTGAGGGCATACGATAAGAGACTTCCGTGAGTAACATGGTAGATGATTAGGAGAATGACGACGGAGAATTAATTGTTGTCAGAATATGATTAAAGGAAATTATAAAAAATTAAGAAAGGCTAGTGGCATCGAATGATGATTCAGTTAACAATGGGATAATACGGCATCTCCTGTAAAGCATTCAAACCAAAGGGTCATATTACGCGAAGGACAAACCAGGAGGAAAAATTCAGAGATAGCGCGAGGTGAAGGCAAGAAACTGATAACTCGGAAATATAAAAGGAAAGAGTTTCAAGGCTCGTGATAAGGATAAAGAAAGAGTGATAAAGCGGACCTTTAAATACTCAAAAGTACACTCTTCGACTTAGGGTTCCCAGGTATTAAATGGTCCAGCTAGGAAAGAAAAAGGGAAATAAGGACCGTTTGGTGTCTCGTTTACAGCTCCAGAATAAGATAAGAAGGCATGTGATGTTAGAAAGTTTAATGCAAGGTGTAAGTAAAAATAAGTCAAGGAAATGATTATAGTACATGTGAAAAGAAAAATGAGAAGAGAAGCAATGAAGATATGTTAAGTAAAGAGAACGATGGTACGATTAAACATGACCTGTTGAGAGGAAGGTATATGTAGGGCATGAATTAAACAAGAGAATGCTTGAGGAAGTATTGAGAATGCAAAACTATTTTAACGTTCGAGGATAAATTTTCCAAAGGGGGGAAGGATGTTACACCCCGTACTTTTGTACATAAAGTTTCGTCGTGAGTAAGTTGACGAAGATTTACAAGGCAATGTTGTCATCAAGGTCATAAGGAATTATACATGCTCATTCTTCATACATGAGATCTTGGTATCATGTTTAGTAAGTATCGGAAAGGTTGGATGTTAAGCGAATCGAAGAAATTATGTTTGTTGAAACTTTGGAAAAATTTGGTAGAATTCCGGACAACAATTTTGAGTCAACTTTGGAGAGGCATATCTCCTGGAATACAAGGAGTTACGGGACCCACAAACTATGCATTCATAATTTAAGCGAGTCTACTTTCCAACGCAATTGGAAGAACTGAATTCGCACATCGACGGTGGGAGTTATGGGCCGTCGAAGTGTCAACGATCTGTCGATGCACATCGACGACCCGTCAATTTTTAGGCGATGCAACTGATATTTATAGATGCATTTAGTTCGTGATTTTTATCATTTTAACTTACACCAACAGACCCTAAACACTCTCTAACACTCATCAATAATCTCCCAACCTTTCTTTATCATCCAAGTAAGATCCAAGCCCCGAAAACTCGAGCTAGTGAAGGAAAAGTTGTTCCTAGGGTTTTTATTGAAGTTGTTGAGATTAGGAGTTGGATTCGGAGTTTGGTTCTTGGAATTCCATCCCCTTTAAGGTACGTATACTATTCTTATCTTTTCTATTAATTTGATTACTAAGAGTTTTAGTGATTTAAAGTGAAGGAAATATAGCTATAGAAGCGGTGAGTTAATGGAATCAAACTAAGATTAGGGGCTGTTGTGGGAGATGTTTTAGCATGGATTTGATTATACGGTCATATGGAATTATTGATATAAGTTGGTGGTGAAGGAATTCCTTAGTTTAAAGTGAAGGAAAACATGATATGAAAGACCTAAACTAGCTTGTTGGTGTGGTTGCCTTGAAGGCTATTTCGATTGGAATTTTGGAGAGATTTTTACTTGTTTATGTTGCTGTACGTCATTACTGATATTTTTGATGATTTTTTGTGTATTGTGCACCATTTGGGCGTTGGATTGGAGTAAGAATTATAGGGGAAACACTGCCCGAATTTCATTAAGTTTCATATGTGCTTGAAAAAGGTAGTAAGGGATGCATGTGGCCTAATTGTAATTCGTGTTTTCTTGGTTGTAGTGTTACAAGTTCGGGAAGTACGCATTGAACATTAGGTAGACTCCAAGGTATGTTAAGGCTTTCCCTTTTATTTCTTTTGGCATGATCCTTACTATCTGAACGAACAAGTAAGCGAGCGAGTTCCAAAGACTCCACTCTTAGATTGTACAAGATTCATCATATCCTTGATTCCTTATATCTATGTTCATGACTTCTAGAGATCCTTGTTATCTAGAGTAATCTTGAGTACATCTTTCATGAGTCTTTCATGCATTATATATATATACACACATACATGTACAGTTATTTTCTTACACCGTGCCTATATGGCCGGGCAGCACCACTACGATGGGCGGCATATGGATGATGACAGCACCACTACGGTGGGTGGCATATAGATGATGACAGTACCACTAGTGGGTGGCGTGAGATGATTATCATCCCGGATGCGGGATTCCCTGACACGGGATTAGATGATATATGGATCGGGCCGTACGTTCCTCGGCACTATTAGATATGGATCGGGCCGTATGTTCCTTGGAACTATTATATGATATATGGATCGGGCTGTACGTTCGACAGCACTATTAGTCATATTATGACCTATGTATATCATACGCCCTTAGAGGTAGTTTCAGTTATACAAAGTTGTAGATCTTCTCAGTTGCTGGCTATAGATGTATTCGGATATTGGGATGTGCTTTCATGTTTCAGATGTCTCTCTTGACTTCTATGTACTTGTTATTCTTGTACCTTACATACTCGGTACATTATCCGTACTGACTCCCCTATTGTTCGGGGGCGTTCATGCCCGCAGTCTGTGTGTAGACGGAGAGACGATCCGACTCGCAGACTTTTCCTCAACGGTAGTCGGTGCGCTCCACTTGACCCGGAGCTGCTGTCGATTTTGGTATGCTATTTTGAGATGTATATACATGTATATGGGTATGATGGGGCCCTATCCCGTCCTTTCTACAGCTTTATGTTCCATAAGAGGTCTGTAGACAGTTGTATGTAGTTGGTACATGATGTAGCCTTGTCGGCTCTCATTATTTTTGTGTACAGAATATATAGCAGCGTAGTCGGCTTGCATATATACATATATATATAGGGATGTCTGGTCATTAAGGGTCAGGCACTCGTCGTGACTCATCGGCTTGGGTCGTGATATTTCCTAGATGTAACATTCCTCCCCCGTTAGGAACATTCGTCCTCAAATGTTAGACTCTGAGGGATTCTACAAAAAATTCGCAAAAGTTTCCCCTGTAATATGCCACTACCATCCTGTCACAGCAACCCAAAATATACATCGCCTCGTAGGGCTACAACAACAACAACAATAATGTCCACACACGACCAAGAAATCATCGAAAGAAAGCAGTACATACCTGAGGACAATGGCGCCTCTGTCTGAGTATCCTCTAGGGGTGGAAATAAATGGGTATACCTGAACTTTGTATCTTCCTTAGCTTCCCAAGTCATTTCCTCTCTATTATTATTTTTGCATAGAACTTTAACAGAGGCCACATCTTTGGTTCTGAGTCTCGGAATTTGTCTGTCTAGGATAGCAATGGGAACTTCTTTGTAGGACAATTGCTCGGTGACTTGGACATCATATACAAGTACAATTCTAGAAGGATCTCCAATGCACTTGCGAAGCATCGATACATGAAAAATCGGATGGACTGACTCCAAATCCGAAGGTAAATCTAACTCATAAGCCATCTGGCCTACCTTGCGTACAATCTTATAAGGCCCAATATATCGAAGACTAAGCTTGCCCTTCTTACCAAACCTCATGATGCCCTTTATCGGCGACACCTTCAAGAATACCCAGTCCTTCACTTGAAACTCTAAGTCTCGTCGACGATTATCTGCATAAGATTTCTGTCGACTCTGAGTTGTTAATAATCAATCCTGGATAAGCTTGACGTTTTCTACGATTTGCTGGATCAAGTCTGACCCTATTAGTTTAGTTTCTCCCACTTTGAACCACCCGATTGGTGATCTGCACTGGCACCCATACAAAGCCTCATACGGGGCCATTTGGATGCTGGAATGATAACTGTTGTTATAAGCAAACTCAATATGTGGTAAGTGATCATCCCAACACCTCCAAAATCCAACACACATGCCCGTAGCATATCCTCGAGAGTTTGGATGGTATGCTCGCGTCCATCATTCTGTGGATGAAATAATGTACTAAGACTCACCTGAGTCCCCAAACCTTCTTGAAAAGACTTTCAAAAATTGGCTGTAAATTGTGTCCCTCTATCGGAAATAATAGCTAGGAACACCATAGAATCGTACTATCTCTTTGACATAAAGCCTTGCATAATCTTCAACTATGTATGTAGTTCTGACTGGTAGGAAATGAGCTGATTTCGTAAGTCTATCCACAATTACCCATATAGAATCATACTTACAATGAGTATGAGGTAAGCCTGCGATTAAATCCATATTAATCACTTCCCATTTCCAAGTTAGAATTTCCATAGCTTGCAACAACCCGCCGGGCTTTTGATGCTCAATCATCACCTGCTGGCAGTTAGGACATTGAGCCACGAATTCTGCTATGTATTTCTTCATTCCATTCCACCAATATATGGATTTTAAGATTATGGTACATTTTTGTTGCTCCGGGATGAACAGAATAACGGGAACAATGGGCTTCTTTGAAAATCTGATGACGTAATCCTGCAACATCGGGAACACACGACGCTTGCTCGACATGAGAACTCTCTCTCGCAAAATCTCAAAGGATGACTTTTTCTTCCGAGGAAGTGTATTTCTATAATGAA
>NW_026726599.1:0-63221 GCF_029784015.1 Lycium ferocissimum
TGGGAAATCCCGCCCATTTTCTAGAAATTTTCTAACCGAAATACTTTTTAAGCCTTTGTGCTTAACCTATCGCGTCTTAATATAGGTTGGGTACCGGGGAAATATACTATCGAGTCACGGATTAACGTCAAAGGTATGTAAAGCTATCCTTTTTTTTTTTCGTATCATGTGAGAAAAAACGACGACGAATTATAAACCCCAAAGAACCCCTATTCTTGAGCCTGGGATTCTTGTTCTTGTTTTCCCAAATATTTCATTTTTTTGATACGTGTCTATGATTAGAAGTTCTTTTGATATAATCCATAGTGATATTCGAGGGGTACTTGACATATTTGTTGTCTTTGATTCTCGAAAAGTGTTAGTTCGTTCTAATTATTCTATTGAGTCTCGGACTGATGATTTAGTTTGCATATAAGCTCACTATCTGGGTGCATGCCGTTAATATATCTATCACCGAGTCCTGGGCCGGGTATGTTTTCGTGCACAGTTTCACTGCATTGTTCACCGAGTCCCTCACTAGAGGGCCGGGTATGGTATATATATATATATATATATATATATATGATATGATATGATTATGGCACCGAGTCCCATGATGGGTCGGGTATGGTATACATGTATATGACTTTATTCACCGAGTCCCATAATGGGCGGGTATGGTATGATATAGCTATGCATAATTCTCATTATTTCTTAAGGCACGGTGCATTGGTATCTTTAGTTATCATACTTGCCTCACGTAATCTTTTATTCGACCATGATCTTCTTTATTGTATTTCATGCTTTATATACTCGGCACGTTCCTCGTATCGACCCCTTTCTTCGGGGGGGTACACGTTTCATGCCCGCGGTACGGACACTCTATTTGGTGATCCTGAAACTAGGACTTCTGCTCGGTTGTTTGGAGAGCTCCATTGTTCAGGAGCCTAGATTATTTTGGTACGGATACGGATGTAGACTTATGCATATTCGGGGGGTACGGGGGCCCCGTCCCGTCATATTTCACTTTGCTTAGAGGTCCGTAGACATGTGTGGGTTGTATATAGGTTTTGGTCGACTATGTCGATATGGTTCGTTTTGGGTATTTAAGTATACGGTGGCGACCTTGTCGGCTTGCATATTATGTCATGCTTTGGTTAGCTGTGACTCCTCAGGAGACAGGTTTATGATGATATATGGCGTTATGAATCTTTAGTTGCTTTTGCAAGTTTCCATACTATCCTCAGTTTCAGTGTGGCTATATTTAACAGGTTCGTATACGAGTGTCCTGCTCGGGCACTAGTCATAGCTCATGGGGTTGGGTTGTGACTGAAGTGGTATCAAAGCAGTTCACCCTCGGAGTGTCTACAGACCGTGTCTAGTAGAGTCTATCGGTGTGTTGTGCACCACATCTATAAACAGGAAGCTACAGGATATTTAGGATGTTATCTTTCCTTCTGTCTTAGATCGTGCGATAGAGCCAGAGTCTAGGAAATATCGCTTCGACCTCTTTTCCCCGTAGGTAGGTGCGGTGGCGAGAGATGAAGAGATCGACTTCGAGATAGTAGGGGTGCTAAGAAGGCCCCTAGAGTAGATTCAGGACCCCAGGTTCCATGACCGAGCAGGAGGAGCCTCAGTTATTCCATTGAGACTGATCCCTCGGAGGACCCAGCGACGATTCCTCCAGAGTTTTTGACTTCCAGGGAGGAGGACCCCCCGAGGGACGGGATGATACGGATCCGTACGAGTATTCGTACGGGACGCCGGAGGAGGAGATCACGAGGCCGTATCGGTTGCTCTATGTAGAGCACTTACGTGTGATCCAAATTACCATGGTGATGACTCAAGTCAGCGAGGAGACCCAAATTGAAGCTCGAGAAGATGTGGATTGAAGCCCAAGATCTGCCTCACAGAAAAACAAGTCTAGCGACCCCAAATTAGGACTTCTAGAAGCTCTAGTGTGAACATGAGGGGGCTGGTCTAATGTGAATGAAGAAAGCTTCCTTTTTGTGTTTTCTAGGCTTATTAAAGGCTATTCGACTTTCATAATGTGTAGTGGCTTTCTAGCTTCTAGGAGTATGCATTTTGTAGTCTTCTATGCACCTAGAAGACTACACTTCCATTTATTTCTTTTGACTAGTATATTTTAAGAACCTTATTTAAAGGTGCTTGTAAATCATTTGAAAGGAACCTATCTTGAAATATATGAATATTGAACTTTTCTCTCTAGTTGAGACTTGTTGTGATTTGGTGGACTCCAAATTGTACAACCCCCATTTGATCATTCAATTTGCAAGAGATTGCTATTCTCTTGAGGATTGTTGCATAAGATAGGTGCCTTTGATCCTTTTGGAAGGTAACTAGGACTAGTTCTTCTAGTTATTATCCAATTGTTTATCAATTGAGTCTTCTTTTCTATCTTGTCTTTATTTTCTTGCATCATTTGGCATCGAGCCTAGTATAGATTTGTTCTAACAAATCTAGTCTTGAGTTTAGTATTCTACAAAAAAAAAAACTAGAAAAAAAATAATCCAAAATTGGTTTAAATTCCTTGTTTTATTGTTGATTCTAGTGTTAGATTCGAGTTCCTTAGAGTTCTTAGGTTCTAAATGGCGAAGTTTTGAGTCAATTGAAGTTAGATTTTCAATTTCAACCATTGTTAGACCTTGAAACTTGAAGACTCAAAGTGGGTCTTATAGAAGAGGTTGAAATTGAGGTTGAAAGTTGTTGGGTTGATTTCTCTAGTTAAGAAGGGTAAGAATCGAAAAATTGGAAAGATTTGGAGTATTTCGGTGTTCTTGATCTTTTTGGTGAATCTGATTTTTGGTGTTTGAAGACTTGTGTTCTTGGATGTTCATATGTTCAAGAAAAAGTTCAGGAACTATTATTTCTAAAATCTCCAATCGTGCCATTAGTTTAGGTGTTTTGGGTGACCCATAGTGATATTTGAAAACTAGACATCAAGACGGTCATTTTGGTATATCATTTGAAATGTTTTGAATACTTGTGTTCTTGAGTGTTCATAAATATTTTGTGAATGTTCATGTGTGTTCTTGATAATTTCTGATTTACTAACTTCGTTTAATCTAATTTTGATAAGTTAAGCTTTCAAGGTGTTAGGGAGTGTGAAAGCTGTTTTGGAAGTCAAAGGGAATAGTCAAGAGTTGATTCCCAAGGCGTTGGTGCATTGAACCCCTCCAAAACATGGAGAAGGGGGCTGCACTCATTAGGAGAAGTCAAAAATCAGTTTGGAGTGTGTGAAAGGGTGTAGAGGCAAACAAATAGTCAAACCATTAATTGACACAAGTGCCCAAGTCAATTCTTGGGAAGACTAACGATAATATGAGAAAGAGTGTCCAAGTTCCTAATCACCTCTTGGGAGAAATGAGAAGTCAAGTTTGCAAGTCCTCAGTCATCTTTTGGGAAGATAGAAGCTACGTTGAAACTTGTAGTAATTAATTCGAAGACAAGTTGGTCAAAGGATATTAATTAGCAAGACTTAAGAGGGCCTTGCACATTTTGGGGGGTTAGAAACTCTTAATCCTTTCTTTGTGACATAACTTCTAACTAGTATCCATTGAGTAATTACCTACTCAAAGTTTACTAGTTCTTGAGCTATAACTTTTTCCGTGCTAATTCTTTCAAGCTTTTCTCGTTTTAACTCGTCGTGAATTGTTTGACTAAAGGATAAACAATTAAAAGAGTCGTCCGACTATAGAGTCCATAATCTCACTCTAATCCCGAAGAGGTAGCATCTTTTGTATAATTTGGGAGATTGAATAGTAGTGTTATATCCCGTATTTTTGTACGTTGGATTATTTGTAAGCTAATCGATATAAGCTCAAGGAAAAGATTATTTTTGGGATGTGAGACAAGGACTTTTAATCCCGATTTTTTTATATGGCGCGACTTGCTTGTAAATTTCAATTAGGGTAGAAATATTAGTGGAGATTAGGGATTAATTAACCATGATTAGATTATTAAGTGGGGATTATTTCTAATTATGATTAACTAAGTAGTGCAAAATGGGCCCCACTACAACATGGCCAAATCTGATTGGTCTATGCCATAGTGGGGCATGTGTCAACTTAGAGGGCAGCATATAAATAGCAAAAGGGTGACTTATAATTCATTCTCTCATCCCAAAGTTGAATTAGAGAGAGAAGCTCTTCATCTTCACCAAGTTGAAGAGAGAGAACCGCACGGCCATGGCTATGGCGACGGCTTCTTGAAGCTCGCGGCCGACTTTTCTCCACACCAATAAATTACTAATCTTATCTTGAATTGAAGAAGGAAGTATGAACAACCATGGTACGCCAAGCTCGCGGCCATAGCAACCTTGATCAACCTCAAGTGTTGCAAGAAAATTTAAATTCCTAAGGTGTTCTAAGCATTTAGAGGAGCGAGAAGGTTAGGATTTAAGTTGAAAAGATGAAGTGGTGCAAATGGTGCAAGTCATTGTAGGATACGCCCTAATTAAATTTGAGGTAAGATTTCTTGTTTTGTCATGACATTGGAGTTAATGATGTTGTAATGGAGAGATTAATTTGTATTAAGTGGAATTGGAAGTAAGAAAATTGCATGATTAATGTTGGCGTTGAAATGGGCAGAATCGGAGTTGTTCAAATTAGGTTGGGTTTGATTGTTGTTATTGTTATTAATGTTATGGATTATGTGTTAAAAGTGAAAGGAAGGTTTAAATCATGTCTGAAACTTGTATTGATTTTATGGGTTGTTTTAAGAACTTGTTGTGACATTAGGATAGTTCCACTTGCATATAGTAGTTGATGTCATTGTTGTGTTGTTGCTGATATGAATCACCAAACTTGGAAGAAAGAAGTGTATAAAATATCGTATGCGAAGCGTATGTGGTCTGCTTGGTGTATTCTTAGATGTTCGTGAGATTATCGGGCATTGTTATGTTGTGATTAGGGGCTGTTTTGGGTGTGTTGTTGTTCTTGTTGAATTGGAGGATTAAGTTCTTGTTGAATTGAAGGACGAAGAGTAGTTAAGGCTATGTATTGTGTTTTTGTAATTGTTGGACTATTATAAGGTCGTTTCGCTGAAGTGTTGTGGCTATAGATTATTAAGAGTAACTTGAATATGTCGTAGCCGTTATGTTAACGATTGTTGAATGTTGTAATGTGTGGGCTGATTTGGGATGTTGTGCGGACTGTCTCGGGATACTCTTGAATCTTGTTTTGGCTAGTCTTGATATAGTACTTGAACGTGTGGTTGTTGATGTTGACTTGGTAGTTTTATAGTTCGCTTGAATATAAGGGAAATGAACAATATAGGGGAAATGCCGCCCAATTTTCTAGAAATAAGCTACTAACGTTGGAATCGTTTTGAACCTTTCCGTAGCTCAACCATAGTTCTTAACGTCTTAATATAGGTTGAGACACTTCGGGCAGCGTATACGTATTGTATCACGGATAAGTGTTAAAGGTACGTAAAGCTATCCTTTCTTTCTTTTTGGCATGATCTATATAAAACAAGCAGACGATGAATGTATAAACTCCAAAGAAGCTCCTATTCCTAGAGATATTAGGATGGCTAATGTCCTTGATTTTCCATAAGCTATTTCATATTATCTTGATACGTGTCTATGATTTCTGAAGTTCTATTTGATATAATCCATAGTGACATTCGAAGGGTACTTGACGTGACTGTCATCTTTGATACTCAAGTGTTAGTTCATTCTACTTATTCTATTGAGTCTCAGATGATGATTTAGTTTGCATATGGTTGCTCACTACTTTGCTCGTGCATCTTTGTTATTATATCTTTCACGGAGTCTTGGGCCGGTATGTATATATATATATATATATATATATATATATATATATATATATATATATATATATATATATATATATATATATATATATGATGATATGATGATGTGATGATGGACCGGGTCCCCATGATGGGCGGGCATGGTATACATGTATACGACTTATTCACCGAGTCCATAATGGGTCGGATATGGTATATGATATAGCTATGCATGATTTTATTTCATAAGGCACGGGTACGGTGATTTCTTGATTGTCATACTTGTCTCCGTAACCTCTATTTCGGTCATGATCCTCTTTATTGTATTTCATGCTTTATATACTCGATATATCTCATACCGAACCTCTTTCTTCGCGGGCTGCGTTTCATGCCCGGTACGGATACTCGATTTGGTGATCCTCCACTCAGACTTCTACTCGGTGTCTTGGAGAGCCTCCATTGTTCCCGAGCCTAGACTATTTTGGTACGGATCTTTTGATGTAGATTTATGTTTATCCAGGGTACGGCGGGACCTTGTCCCGTCATATTTCACTTTGATACTCTTAGAGGTACGTAGACATATGTGTGGGTTGTATATAGGTGTTGTTCCACCGTGTCGATATGACTTGTTTCGAGATGTTCCAAAGACGTAGCCGGCCTTGTCGCCCGCGTATTGTGTTATGCTTGATTAGTTGTGACTCACTCCTCAGGAGACAGGTTATCTTGATATATATGACGTTCTGAGATAACATCTTATTTTTACAAGCTTCCATATTGTGTTTAGCTGTTTTGGAGAGCTCCATTGTTCCGGAGCCTAGACTATTTTGGTACAGATCTTTTGATGTAGACTTAAGCTTATCCAGGGGTACGGCGGGGCCCTGTCCCGTCATATTTCACTTTGCTTAGAGGTCTGTAGACATGTGTGGGTTGTATATAGGTGTTGTTCAGCTGTGTCGATATGGCTTGTTTTGGATGTTCCCGTATATAGTGGCAGCCTTGTTGGCTTGCGTATTGTGTTATGCTTTGATTAGCTGTGACTCCTCAGGAGACAGGTTATTGTGACATATGCGTTATGAATCTTTAGTTGTTTTTACAAGTTTCCGTTCCGTCCTCTATTTCAGTTTGACTATATCTAACAGGTACGTATACGAGTGTCCAGCTCGGGCACTAGTCATGGCCCATGAGTTGGGTCGTGACAGTTACCCACTCCAATCCAATTTTAAACAACTCCTAAAACATCAACAACAATATCAACAACATCATCAACATCAAACTCATGACAAACAGCACAATAATCCACTTTACAATACCATGAAAATCAGCTCATAACTTCACTTCTTCACAATTTCAATTATGGCCTCAACTACTATCATGTTCTTTATTTTTGAGCTATAATAATCCATCAAACTTACTCAAAAACAACATTAAGACATAGAACGTACCTTATAACATTCAAATTAGATCACCCACAAGATTACTTCACTACATACAAATCTCGGATTTTCTAACGGAATTTCGACAGCATTTCCTTTATAAACTGGACAAACCCGAAAATCCAATTTTAAATTATCAGCAACAACGTCAAACAACAATATCGACAATCAATTTACATTATAACTCAGATATTTCCATCCATTTAACTCCACTGAAACAGCCCCACCTTCATAAACCTCCCAAAAATGTCAAACGAGCTTTTAACATTATTTCCTCCGTTCTAATCCATTAAAACTCTAAATAAACACTTTAATAACATAAAAGGAACCTTATACATACCTTAGAAGCAGCTCAACCACGAAATATCATCCCCCAAGCTCAATAATTATCTTAAAACGACGACGAAAACTCGTACTACGCTTTATCCTTCACGAGCCTCAGGATTCGGGGCCTCGAACTTGATCGAACCCTTGCTTTATCTCTCTAAAATCCCCTCACTCTCTCTCTACCATGTTTTGGACTTTTTGGTATGAAATTAGGATGATAAGGGTTAAAACATCCCTTAAATAGCAAGGGAAGTGGGCCTGATCCGACTTGAGTCGGGCCGAGGTAACCGCCCACCTTGACCTTCGTCTTAAAAATGTCCATAACGTTTTATTCCTATGTCGTGTGAAGTCCCACGACCTATCGTTGGAAATAGAATTCAATTATATACAACTTTTATGTTTGAAATTTTCCCAAATTCCCAAATAATGATGGGGTTATGGCCTCCGAAGTCGATTACCCGAAAACGTAACTTAAAAACATCTTTTTGGAGAGCTTCCACTTGGATTTGGCTCAAGGGTCCTTCTTGAGTTGTGTTTAACTTCATATATATTTTCCATATAAATTTTCATATGTCCTTTATAAAAACCCCATCATGTGGGCCCCACCTCCGCTTACGGTTACAAGGGCTATATATCTTTTAACGTATCATTCCAATCATATTGTACGAATTCCAAATATCATACTCATGCTATCCTCATGCTAATACAGTAGAATTTCATCCTTTATACTTGTAATATTTGCTCATCCTTGAGCTCACATTAAGCCATCTACAACCTTAGTAACACGAAATTTTCTGGGGTGTAACAGTTGGATAATGATGAACTTGACAAAAGTTATTGATTATGATATTACGAATGCTATTATTGATGATTGGGAGTTGCTATATGATATGGGGGAAATCCTAATTTTCTAGCCTTAGTTGAGCATGTTCATATGATCGATTAGCTAATGTTAATACGAACTCTCTTGAAGGTAGAAACGTGAGCATTGAAGGAGAACGACCAAGCGGTAGAATAGCTAAACGAAAAGGTATGCGAGGCTAGTCCCTTCCTTCTAAGGCATGACACTCCTATGGCATGAATTCTCCTATTTTCCCGTGACTTTCTTACATTCCGGCAATTATGAGCCTATGATTATACGAAGCTTAACATGAGAGATACAGAAACGAGATATAGCTGTTTATTGTATACACTCACCTTATGTGCCAATTCCTTCAAGGTGAGGCAGAATGCTTATGAATGCTCCATAATGGAAAATCGGGGGTTCACGACCTTATGTCACCCCGATAAAGTATAGTTGTTTTTGAGTTTCTATGCATGCATTATGATGAGACATGATGATGATATTACACCGCGCCTATATGGCCGGGCGTACACCGCTAAGGATATACACCACGTATAGATGGCATGGGCGGACACCACGGTGGGCGACGTAGAGATGGTTACCCCGGACGCGGAAGGCCCGGACGCGGGCTAATGATGATCACACCATACCTATATGGTTGGGCAGCTTATATAGATATGCATACATGAAATGATGATGTTTATGAAGTGAGTTAGCATGCTTTATTTCTATCAAAACTGATAGTCAGTTACAGATTGTCCTTCACTTGATGTCTCCTTATTTCATTGATGTATTGTTGTTATTTATGCCTTACATACTCAATACAATGTTCGTACTGATGTCCTTTTTCTTTGGACGCTGTGTTCATGCCTACAGGTAGACAGGGAGGCGATCCAGATTCGTAGGAGCTATCAGCATACCTTGCGAGCACTCCATTATTCCGGAGGTGCCATTGATTTATTATTTTGTGTATATATGTTTTGGGCACGATGGGGTCCTGTCCCGTCCATATGTATAGTACTCTAGTAGAGGCTCGTAGATACGTATGTGTGGGTAGTATGGTCTCACGATTTCCTCATTATATATATATTATTTTGAAAGTTTTAAGGCTTATGTATATAATGGTAATTACGTTTCAAAATGAAAATGGTTTTCCCTATGATTATAAGCATGAGATTAATGAATGAACGCAGGATGAGTACGATGAGTAATAGAATGAGTGGTGCTCGGTGGTTAGCCCCGGGTACCCGTTATGGCCCCTAGTCGGGTCGTGACAACGAGCCGCCAAATTCTCAAGAAACTAGACTTAGGAATCTAACATCTACCCAAAAATCAAAGTCGGAAAGTCCACCTTAGATTTGTTTTCATTCCAACTTGAAAACTTGGAGGATTTGAAGAATTGAAAAAAGGTTTCTTTGGATTTTAAGACTTGACTTGCGGATGTATAGTGGCTTTGGATTTTAACATGCCGAGAGATTACAATCATCCCGTCAAGAAATCTATTTATATGGAGATCCCCCCCCCCCCAATTAAACCATCAGTATTTAGTGAAGGTCCAAATTTTAACGAAAGGATACTTGTATATATGATCTACATGCGCCTAGTCAGGCGAACTTCATTTCGTCATACTTCACTTGAACAACGCATAGGGGGATGCATTTTTTTAACTCATGTGACTGAACTTAGAATAAAACTCCAAGCGCCTACGTACCTCGGTGAAGAGGATCAAGTCATACCGTAGTTCAGAAAAGTGATTTTTTTTTTGCGCGACTGAACCTAGAATAAAATTCTAAGTGCCTACATACCTCAGTGAAGAGGATCAAGTCATACCGTAGTTCAGAGAAGTGAGTTTTTTTTTTGTGTGTCCTAACATTTGCCCAGGTCGCCTCTTGCAAGGTTTTCGACCTAGCGGACTTTTTTTTTTTTTTGTGTCCTAACTTTTGCCTAGGCCGCCTCTTGCAAGGCTTTCGACCTAGCGGACTTTTTTTTTTTTTTGTGTGTCCTAACTTTTGCCTAAGCCGCCTCTCACGAGGTTTTCAACCTAGCCGACTGATTTTTTTTTTGGGTGCCGTGCACAGTTTATACTCTTGCGGGTCAGGAGTAACATGCAGTTTATGCTCGTACGTCAAGGAGTGTCATCTTGCTTCAAGGATAGTACTTCTTCAAGAACTTTGCGTTGATAGGACCGATCCTCAGGCCATCCGCATCAACAAGCTTGTAAGCGCCACTCAAATACGCTTCTTGTATGACATATGGTCCATCCCATTTTGAGGTGAATTTGCCCCCAGACTTATGGGAAATGATGATGGGTCTTCTTACTACAAGAACTTGATCTCCGACTTGGAAGGACCTCAAGCGAACCTTTTTGTTGAAGGCATGAGATTGACGGGCTTGATAACATTCAAGATTTTGTTGAGCCTCTAGCCTTTTCTCATCAAGTGCTTCAAACTCTGCAAGATGCAATCAAGCATTTTCCTCTTCGGTGAGCCCTTCTTGAATAGCAAGTCGTAAAGAAGGTATTTGGCGGTGGTGGATCGCTTCAACTCCATAAACAAGCTTAGTATGGGGTTGCTGGGGCGGTAAGTCATCCATGCCCACAAAGCTTCTTCCATTCGTTCATGCCAATCTCGTTTGGACTTGGAGACAACCTTATTCAACAAGTTACATAGAGTCTTAGTGAACGCTTCAGCTAGAGAGTTGCCCGTGATAGTGGTAGAGTAAGATTTACGTCGCTTCAAGTCAAGAGATCACAAATCTTGTTCATTAATGTCACGACCCAACCCCATAGGCCATGACTAATGCCCGAGCTGGACACTCGTATACGAACCTGTTAGATATAGTCAGACTGAAACTAAGGACAGTATGGAACTTGTAAAGGTAAGCCATTAACTCAGAACACCATATATCATAATAAACCCGTCTCCTGGGGAGTCACAGCTAACCAAAAGATAACACAATACGCAAGCCGACAAGGCTGCCACTATATACGGGAATATCCCAAAACAAACCATATCGACACAGTTGAACAAAACCTATATACAACCCACACATGTCTACAGACCTCTAAGAATATAAGAGTGAAATATGACGGGACGGAGGCCCCGCCGACTTCGGTATGCATATAGTCTACATCAAAAGATCCGTACCTAAAAATAATCTAGGCTCCGGAACAATGGAGCTCTCCAAACAAATTTCGAGCAAAAGTCCAAAGCGGAGGATCACCAAATCGAGTGTCCGTACGCGGGCATGAAACAACGAGAAGAAAGGGGCCAAGACGATGAGATATGTCACCGAGTATATAAAGCATGAAATACGATAAGAAGATCATGATCGAATAAAAGATTACGTGAGGCAAGTATGATAACCAAAGATACCAATGCACTGTGCCTTACGAAACGAGAATCATGCATAGCTATATCATATACCATACCCGGCCCATTATGGGACTCGGTGAATAAAGTCGTATACATGTATACCATACCCGGCCCGTCATGGGACTCGGTGCCATAATCATATCATCATATATATATATACACACCATACCCGGCCCTCTAATGAGGGACTCGGTGAACAATGCAGTGAAACTGTGCACAAAAACATACCCGGCCCGGGACTCGGTGAAAGATATATTAACGGCATGCACGCAGAATAATGAGCAAGCATATTCAAACTAAATCACCAACTGAGACTCAATAGAATAATTAGAATGAACTAACACTTGAGAATCAAATACAACAGTCATGTCAAGTACCCCTCGAATGTCACTATGGATTATATCAAATAGAACTTCAAGAATCATAGACACGTGTTAGGACATAATGAAATAGCTTCTGGAAATCAAGAACATTAGCCATCCTAGTGTCTCTAAGAATAGGAGCTTCTTTGGAGTTTATACATTCGTCGTCTGTTTGTCTCACACAGATCGTGCCAAAAAAGAAAGAAGGGATAGCTTTACATACCTTTGACGCTTAATCCGTGACTCGATATGTATACGCTGCCCGAAGTACCTCAACCTATATTGAAACGTCAAGACTATGGTTAAGCTACGGAAAGGCTTAAAACGTATTTCGAAGTTAGTAACTCATTTCTAGAAAATTGGGCGGCATTTCCCCTATATCGCTCACTCCCCTCACATCCAAGCCAACTATACAACAACCAGAATAACATCAACAATGACACGTCCAAGTTACCACATCAAGAACTAGTCAAAACAAGATCCCAGAACACCTCGAAACAGCCTGCATCGCACACACAACACTCCAAATCAATCCACACGTTGCATATTTAACAATAATTACATACCGACCATGACATACTCAAGTTATTCCTAATGATCTATAGCCACAACACATCATCAAAAATGACCTTACAATAACATGCCCCAAACAGCCCATCACTACAACAACACAATACATAATCATAACCACACTTAGTCTTTCAACTCAACAAGAACAGCCCCTAATTACAATATAACAATAACAACAATCTTGAATAGCAACATATCACGTGAGAATTTCCCCCAAAAATCTCATCAAAACAGCCCACAACCTCATGAACATCTAATCCAATTCATATCTCAACAATTCCATATAAACAACTACAACTTTTATGATTCCTTCACTTTTAACACACAATCAATGACAATAATAACAACACCACCAATCAAACTTAATCCACCATTATTAAATTAAAACAACTCCAATACGGCCAAACAGAACCTTAACGTTAGCATACACAATTCCTTGCATCCAATTCCACTTAATGAGAGTTAATCTCTCAACTACAACACTTGACTTTAATTCCAATTACACCATAAAGGAGGGGGGAATCTTACCTTGATTAGCTTATTCACCCTTGACCTAGCTTGTATCAATCATGAATGTTCCTCCAACTCAAGAGAAGAAGGAAGTTGCTGCTCACTTTAGGGATGTTTAGAACACTAAGAAAAAAAATTACAACTTTTCCTTTACCACACTTGACTGGCCTTGCTTTCAATTGGATTGAGAAGATGAAATGAAGTGTATGGACTACTAATTAGTCGGTCCTTGCTTTCAATTGGATTGAGAAAATGAAATGAAGTGTATGACTATTAATTAGTCATCACTTATCTATATATATATATATATATATATATATATATATATATATATATATATATATATATATATATATATATATATATATACCCACTTGACATGTGGCCGCCCACTTGACATGTGTCCCACTATGGCATGCACCAATCAAATTAATAATGAATAATGTAGTGGGGCCCACTTAGTGGTCTAATTAGCTTAATTAATCATTAATCCCCACTTAATAATCTAATCATGGTTAATTAATCCCTAATCTTAAATAATGTTTCTACACTAATTGTAATCAATTTTCAAACTATGCACTATTAGAATCGGGATTAAAAAGTCCTTGTCTCATATCTCGAAAATAATCTTGTCCTAGAACTTATGTCGATTAACTTACAAAAAACTCAATGTACAAAAATACGGGATATAACATCCTTCCCCCCTTTGGAACATTCGTCCTCGAATGCTAAACTAGTTCTATAGGGTCTTATAAAAATTTTGGGAAAGTCTCCTTTATCGCTATCCCTACCAACCTGCATTTAACAACCCATAGATGCCTCACAGGGCCACAATAACATATAGTCTCATCTACCAATCAATGTAGTCAAGTAAGGAATTAAATTACCATAGGCATAGGGAACAAGTAAGGATACTTATTCTTCATCTCGCTCTTCCTTCCAGGTTACCTCTTCCCTATTATTATTTCGCCACAATACTTTGACGGAAGCCACATCTTTAGTACGTAACCTTCTAACTTGGAGATCAAGTATAGCTATAGGGCTCTCCTCATAAGACAACTCCTCTGTTACCTGGATATCATCTACAGGGAATACTCTAGAAGGGTCACCAATACATTTACGAAGCATTGATACATGAAAGACTGGATGTACTGCTTCCAAATCAGATGGTAGGTCCAACTCATAGGCAACCTTGCCTACCTTACGAATAATTTGATAAGGCCCAATGTATCTCGGGCTAAGCTTCCCCTTCTTGTCGAATCTCATCACACCCTTCATGGGCGACACCTTCAGGAATACCCAATCACCAATCTGAAACTCTAAGTGTCGACGTCGGTTATCTGTATATGAATTTTGTCGACTCTGGGCTGCCAAGAATTTCTCCTTAATAAGCTTCATCTTATCAACAGCTTGCTGAATCATGTCTGGGCCTATTAATTTAGTCTCACCAACATCGAACCAACCGATAGGTGACACCGCACTTCCTTCCATATAAGGCCTCGTACGGTGCCATCTCGGATACTAGAATGGTAGCTATTATTATAAGCAAACTCGATAAGTGGCAAATGATCGTCCCAACTACCTCTCGAAGTCAATAATACGGTGCTCGCAACATATCTTCTAGCATTCGAATAGTACGCTCACCGTCCGTTAGTCCGAGGGTGAAATACCGTGCTAAGACTCACCCGTGTCCCCAATCCCTTCTCGGAATGATCTCCGTGTTAGCCGTAAACCGAGCTCCTCTGTCCGATATAATAGATGTGGGAACCCATAAAGTCTCACTATCTCCTTGATGTATATAACCTCGCATAGTCCTCAGCTGAATAAGTAGTCCTGATCGGGGAAGAAAATGGGCTGATTTTGTCAGCCTATCCACAATAACCCATATAGAGTCATACTTCCGTGGAGTGCGAGGTAAACCTGTAATGAAGTCCATATTAATTACTTTCCATTTCCAAGTTGGGATCTCTATCTCCTGTAATAACCCACCAGGCTTCTGATGCTCGACCTTAACCTGTTGACAATTCGGGCACTGAGTAACAAACTCCGCTATGCCCCTTTTCATGCCATCCCACCAATATAAACATCTGAGGTCATGATACATCTTCGTTGACCCTGGATGAACAGAATAACGGGCATAGTGTGCCTCTCCTATAACTTGTTGTCGTAGCCCTGCAACCTCAGGTACACACAATCTGCCTCCGTACCGTAGCACTCCGTCAGATGTAACCTCGAACGGGGTCTTCTCCTTTTGAAGAGCTGTATCTCTATACTGTGCCAGAACAGGGTCCTCATACTGGCGTCTCTTTACCTCTTCTATGATAGAGGACTCATCAACTTCCCAAATAGAAACTCCACCATCTCCAGAATCAGCCAAACGGACTCCAAGATTAGCTAGCCGGTAAATCTCACGAACTATCTCCTTCCTTTCTGGTTGCACGTCTGTCAAGCTACCCATAGATTTACGGCTCAGAGCATCTGCTACAACGTTTTCTTTCCCTGGATGCTATAGAATATTAACATCATAATCCTTTAATAACTCTAACCACCGTCTTTGCCGTAAATTCAACTCCTTCTGTTTGAAGATATATTGGAGGCTCTTATGGTCCGTATAAATATCGACATGAACACCATATAAATAATGCCTCCATATCTTTAAGGCATGAATTACCGCTGCTAACTCCAGATCATGAGTAGGATAATTCTTTTTCGCTTTCGAGTCGTCGGGAGGCATAGGCTATAACCCTGCCATGCTGCATCAATACACAACCTAGTCCAACCCCTGAAGCATCACAATAAATAACATAGCCATCTGGTCCCTCTAGAAGAGTTAGAACTGGAGCCGTAGTCAACTTGTCTTTCAAAGAATCGGAAGCTTTGCTCACAAGCACGTGATCACCGGAACTTAGTCGCCTTCTCGAGTTAGCCTTGTTAAAGGCGCCGAAATGGAGGCAAACTTTTCACGAATATCCCGTAATATCCCGCTAGCCCCGTAAAAATTCGCGTACCTCAAGAGGTGTGTAGGTCTAGGCCAAATCTTTACAGCCCTCAATCTTCTATATATCTACCCGAATACCATCAGCTCCAATAATATGCCCGAATAGTGTTACTGAAGTCAACAAGAATTCGCATTTAGAAAACTTAGCATACAACTTCTGGTGCTGAAGTATCAAAAGTACCGACCTCAAATGGTCTACATGCTCCTCTTCTGAACATGAACAGACCAGAATATCATCAATAAATACAATAATGAACATATCTAGGAATGGTTTGAATACTCGGTTTATCAAATCTATAAATACTGCTGGAGCATTGGTCAACCCAAAAGACATCACTCTAAACTCATAATGCCCGTATCGGATCCTGAATGCAGTCTTTGGAATATTTACCTCCTTTACCCGCACCCGATGATACCGACCGTAAGTCTAGTTTATCTTCGAAAACACTTAGCACCTCGCAACCGGTCAAATAGATCATCAATCCGGGGGAGGGATACTATTCTTTATTGTTACTTTATTCACCGCCTATAATCAATACACATATAGCCGACCATCTTTCTTCCTCACTTCCTTCCTCTTCGTGGTTACTTCCCTTCAATCTTACTTACTAGTATTGTTCTCCTGACCCCGTACGACATTTCTCGTCCGTGCTATCATACCTTATTTCTTTCACACACCTACTCCCAAATTTTATCCAAATAGTCCCTTACTTTGCCCGTCATTTCTCTTAGAAGCTTCACTCACCCTTATTTCTCACTCTCTCCTCTTTTTCTCAAGACATTCAAATCTCTTCTCTTCCTATATATACTCACTTTCTTCCTTTCCCCGATGTTATTGCATTAAGACTTTTTAACTTTAACCTGCAGTAAGAATAACATTAACTTACCCATGGTGACGAAAACACCTTGGTCGCCGTTACTTATAAATACTTGGTTGTCGGTCCATTTGATTTCCGTTCGCCGCTATTAGGTAATAATCTATAGCAAATGCACATACATAGGAAATTTCAATAAAGTCTCATATACCCAAATTGCCCATCTGCCTCTTAGTCGATCGGTCTCTACTCCGATCCGGGTGATCTATAAGGTGAAGCGTGCTCCTCATCATGAACTACCCAAAGTCGGTTCGTCGCTCTTCATCATTTCGCTCATCCGAGTTCGAGTTCTTAACGAGATAACCGGCAACTCCCGGCTTCCATCCGACTATGGTGACGGACAGACTGTTAGGGGCCGGAGTAATCCATAACACATACATCAAGTGGTAGCCTCCATCGGCGGTCTAATGTACGTTCCCCAGCATTCGCTCATCTAGCTTTCATCATCTCGGCACGGCTCGGGACTCTCCTCCTCTGGGTGTCCCGAGGTACGTCCAACGTAGTGCTCGACGGTATCTCGGCCATAACCGGTGTCCTCGGGGGTCCTCATCCCCGGATGTCAAAAACTCCGGGAGAACCGTCGGGGTCCTCCGAGTGGATCGGGCCTCAATAGAATAACCGAGGCTCCTCCCTCGGTCCCGGGAGCCCGGGGCCCCGAATCTACTCCGTGGCCTTCTTAGCACCCCCCACTATCAAAACTCGATCTCTTCATCTCTCGCTACCGCACCTACCTATTAGAAAAGAGGTCGTAAGCCGATATTTCCGTACTCGTCTCTATCGCACGATCTAAGACAAGGAAAGATAATATCCTAAATGTCCCGTAGCTTCCTCCGTTTATAGATGTGGTGCACAACACACCGATAAACAAGACTTACTAGACACGGCCCGTAGACACCCGAGGATGAACCGCTTCCGATACCACTTTTGTCACAATCCAACCCTATTGCCATGACTAGTGCCTAAGCAGACACTACGAACCCGTTAGATATAGTCCATCGAAACTAAGGACAATGGGAACTTGTAAAGGCAGCCATTAACTCGTAACGCCATATATCATAATAAACCCGTTCCCCGATGAGTCACAAATAACCAAAAGATAATACAATACGCAAGCCGACAAGGCGCCACTATATACGTGAATATCCAAAAACAAACCATATCGACACTCAACAAAACCTATATACAACCCACACATGTCTACAAACACTCCTCTAAGAATATAAGAGTGAAATATGACGGGACGGCCCCGCCGCACCCCCTAGGTATGCATAAGTCTACATCAAAAGACCAGACCAAAATAATCTAGGCTTCGTGAACAATGGAGCCTCCAAACAAATTGTCGAGCAGAAGTTCTAAGTCGGAGGATCACTAAATCGAGTGTCCAGACTGGGCGGCATGAAACGCATTTCCCCCGAAGAAAGGGGCCGACGAGATACGTACCGAGTATATAAAGTATGAAATACACAATAAGATCATGATTGAATAAAAGATTACGGTGAGGCAAGTATGATAACCAAAGATACCAATGCACCCGTGCCTTACGAAATGAGAATCATGCATAGCTATATCATATACCATACCCAAACCCTTAATGGGACTCGGTGAATAAAGTCGTATACATGTATACCATACCCGGCCCCGCTCGCGGGACTCGGTGTCCATAATCATATCATCATCATTATATATATATATATATATATATATATACGTATCTCCGCCCTCTAGCCGAGGGACTCGGTGAACAATGCAAAGAAACCGTGCACAAAAACATACCCCGCCCGAGACTTATGGAAAGATATATTAACTAAGATGCACGAGTGAGTAATAATGAGCAACCATATATATGCAAACTAAATCACCATCTCGAGACTCAATAGAATAATTAGAATGAACTAACACTTCGAGAATCAAAGACAACCTATGTCAAGTACCTCGAATGTCACTATGAATTATATCAAATAGAACTTCAAGAATCATAGACACGTGTTGACATAATGAAATAGCTTCGGAAATCAAGAACATTAGCCATCCTAGTGTCTCTAAGAATAGTGAGCTTCTTTGGAGTTTATACATTCGTCTGCCTGCTTGTCTCACACGTATCGTGCCAAAAAAAAGAAGAAGGGATAGTTTACATACCTTTGATGCTTAATCCGTGACTCAATATGTATACGCCGCCCGAAGTACCTCAACCTATATTAAGACGTCAAGACTATGGTTAAGCTACTAAAGGCTTAAAATGTATTTCAAGTTAGTAACTCATTTCTAGAAAATCGGGGGCGGTATTTTCCCTATATCGCTCACTCCCCTCACATCCAAGCTAACTATACAACAACCAGAATAACATCAACAACAACACGTCCAAGTTACCACATCAAGAACTAGTCAAAACAAGATCCCAGAACACCTCAAAACAGCCCGCACCGCACACATAACACTCCAAATCAGTCCACACGTTGCATATTTAACAATAATTACATAACGGCCACGACATACTCAAGTTATTCCTAATGATCTATAGCCACAACACATCATCAAAAATGACCTTACAATAACATGCCCCAAACAGACCATCACTACAATAACACAATATATAATCATAACCACACTTAGTCTTTCAACTCAACAAGAATAGCCCCTAATTACAATATAACAATAACAACAACAACCTCAAATAGCAACACATCACGTGAGAATTTCCCCCAAAAATCTCATCAAAACAGCCCACAACCTCATGAACATCTAATCCAATTCATATCTCAACAATTCCATATAAACAACTACAACTTTTATGATTCCTTCACTTTTAACACACAATCAATGACAATAATAACAACAACACCAATAAAACTTAATCCACCATTATTAAATTAAAACAACTCCAATACGGCCAAACAGAACCTTAACGTTAGCATACACAATTCCTTGCATCCAATTCCACTTAATACAGTTAATTCTCTCAACTACAACACTTGACTTTAATTCCAATTACACCATGTAGTGGTGGGGAACTTACCTTGATTAGCTTATTCACCCTTGACTCAGCTTGCATCAATCATGAATGTTCCTCCAACTCAAGAGAATAGGAAGTTGTCGCTCACTTTAGGGGACGTTTTTAGAACACTAAGAAAAAAAAATTACAACTTTTCCTTTACCACTGCTTTCAATTGGATTGAGAAGATGAAATGAAGTGCCCATGGTCTTTAGTGGTCCTTTATATATATATTGAGCCTACCCACTTTGAACATGAAATTTGAAGTCCCACTACTAATTACCATCACTATATAGTAGTGGGGCCCACTTAGTGGTCTAATTAGCTTAATTAATCATTAATCTCCACTTAATAATCTAATCATGGTTAATTAATCCCTAATCTTCACTAATGTTTCTACACTAATTGTAATCAATTTTCAAACCATGCACTATTAGAATCGGATTAAAAAGTCCTTGTTCTCATATCTCAAAAATACTCGTCCTTGAACTTATGTCGATTAACTTACGAGAAATCCAACGTACAAAAATACGGGATATAACAATCAATTTGTTATCAATTGGCTTGCCATTATCCGTTATTATGTAACGAGGAATGTCGTAGACGTATTTATATTTACTTGGATAAAGTTCGCAACATTCTCCTTTTCACTTCTTTAAGAGCAACAAATTTTCCGCCCATTTTAAAAGTAATCGGGTTGCGCCTAAGATGTACAAGTGTCCACCTGTGAGGATTTGGCAATCTTTTGACTAACGACGTTCAACCCCCAAGCGTCATTAACGGCCAAGATGTGCAACCACAAGTAGTGGTAATGCTTCGGGAAGGTCGATGATGAAAATTGCATTTAAATTGACAAGCCTTGCATCTTCGAGCATAGTCCAAGCAATCTTTCACCATCGCCGTCAATAACATCCCATTTTTTTTACGTGGAAGGGAGCTTTTGGTCCGTACGATGTGATCCACATACTCCGAATGTGCTTCATAAAGCCAATCGCTTCATCCTCCCCAAACATCGTGAGTACTCCTCAAAAGATCTTCTATAAAGTATACTTGTAATAAAGGAATCGAGGTGCACGATGACGAATTTCGCTCTTTTCTTGTTGAGTCTTCCGGCGCATCCCATAACTCAAGTAGTCACCTACGGGTTGTCGCTGCCTTTTCTTCGCAGCCTTCTTGGGTCACTACGAGATGCTCAAGCTCATTTTCTGAACCTTCATCCCTCATTTCGCTTGGCTGAGTACTACCCATTTTCGGCGATAGTCACTTGTGTTTGACCGTGAGTAAGCGATGAAGTTTAGGATGCCTATAGCATCGCTTTCTTATTTTCCCTCCTAGAACGTGTCAAGAGTCACATCACCAAGCCATCCGATAAACTTCTCGAGCATAACCATGACAGAGTAATTTTAAGCTTCTGACTTTCATAGCTTCCCAAGAGTTGATTGATCACCAACCGAGAGTCACCAAAGACTTGAATCGCAATCGGCTTCATGTCGACAGCCATTTCAAGCCCAAGTATTAGTGCTTGATATTCAACGACATTATTGGAGCAACGTTGTGTCAAATTAAAAGAGTATGGTAGAACTTCTCCTTCCAAAGTAACAAACACCAGCACCAGCACTGGTATCCATCACGTGCCAAGACCATCAAAGTACATTTTCCACTGAGGTTGAATTTCAACGACCATTGCATCTTCATCGAAGTTCATCGCTTAGCTCCAGCTATCCATGGTGTATAAGAAGTCCGTAAGTCCGTCGACGCTCGTCCTTTTATAGCTCTTTTGAAGGATATATGTAATCTCAAATTGTTGAAACCGGAGGAGTACCTTTGCTAGTCGATCACCGAGGACCGGTTTTTGACATCACAAACTTGATGGGATTTTCTCTCGGAAATAAGGTTAACACCGTGAGCTTGAAAGTAGTGCTTCACTTTTGAATCGAGAAGACTAACAAACACAACTTTTCGCTTGGCGGTAATCACCATTTGGTGTCATCATTCTGCTCAAGTAAGAAAGAGAATTTTCTTTCCCTTCGCCATTTTCTTGGGCTAACAATGCTCCGACCGACCTTTCCCGTGTCGAAACGCATAGTATCAATGGTTTTCTGTGCACGGGGCTACCAATCCTGAGGCTTCATTAAATATGCGACTTGATATTCTCAAAGGCATTAGTACATGCTTCGTCCACTTGAAAGGGGCGCCCTTCTTCACGAGACGACCGAATGGTTGGCACCTTTCCAAATAAATTCGAAAATGAATTTCCTAATGTATGTTAGCTTCCCTTTGCGTACATTTTTTAGCCCGCGAATATTTTTGCCTTGAGAATCTTCAAAATCGTATTAACTTTGGCTCGATCAATTTCTTTATTCCTCGATGTCAAACAATGAAACCAAGAAATTTTCCGTACAACTCTAAAGGCACATTTTAATGGATTAATTGCTGATATCTCCTCGAACACGATTTCAAAATTGGGCCAGAACAAGCTGTCGCTTCCTCTTTCGATTTTACCACCAAATCGTCTACATAGCATTCGATATTTTTGTGGAGCAAATCATCAAAGATATTCTGCATAGCCCTTTGGTATGTGGCACCAGTATTTTTCAAACCGAAAGGTATCACTTTGTAACAATAAATACCCTTGGGTGTACGAAATGCAAAGAAGCTCTTCATCTTTTCGGGCACCACGCGATTTGGTTATAAATGGATGAACCATCCATGAAAGACATTGTACAGCAACCGTGTGGCATCAATCATCAACTCGGGATGGGAAGCGGAAATCATCTTTTAGTAGCATGCATTGTTAAGATCCCTAAAGTCAACATAAACTCGAATTTGGCCAGTCTTCTTCTTCATAGGAATGATACTCGAAATCCATGTAGGGTATTTAAATTCACGAATAAAGCCAGCTTCAATGAGTTTGTTGACTTCATTTTCGATCGAAGGAACCAAATCTGGCCCGAAACGCCTTTGGGCTCGTTTAACAGACGGCACCATTCTTGACCGCCGATGATGGATCGCTTTGGGATCTAATCCAGGTATCTCTTTATAACTCCAAATAAAAACATCCCTATATTCTTTGAGTATTCCCATGTGGCGTCTTTTCATACGTTAGAAAAGCACTTAGGTAGGTGGGCCTTGGGTCTTCATCGCACCAAGATTAACTTCTTTCAAGGAGTCTACCGTGGTTTTCACCCCTTCTTCAAGTTCTGGAGGAGCATCTCTAGCATCTTCATGCTCTTGAGGATCACCATCATTGAAAGATATGTGGTAACACGATGAGATGTCCTCCCATTTCCTGGCAACCTCCATCTGAAATGAGGTATTTTGAGCACTCTGTGCAGTAATATGATATGAAGAACCTACACTTTCCTCATCTTCGTCACGCTCCTTGGTATACACCACAGTGTGAGACTTTGCTTTTAGTACCTCCCCACATAAAATCACAAGGTTTGTTTGTCGCCTCATTCTAGAAGGATAGCTTTGTATATCCTTCTGGGTTCTATGCAAAGCGAGCATTTTCACGCTCTGATAATTTCTATGGAACTTGTTCTTCTTCTTCTTCTTCTTCTTCTTCTTCTTCTTCTTCTTCTTCTTCTTCTTCTTCTTCTTCTTCTTCTTCTTCTTCTTCTTCTTCTTCTTCTTCTTCTTCTTCTTCAACGGCCCCAATCTTTTAAACACGAAGCTTTCGTGGTCGACTTTCCAAGACAATCAAACACCGAAGGCCTTTTGTTGGAAGCAAGGAGACTCATCTTCCACAAAGTGATGTAGTTGGTACTTACCCTTCTTATGGATATGCGAACTGGCGGAGGTTGTTTGTATACCAAGCCTTCACGTGATTGCATCATGGTAGCTCCTGATGGAAGTTTGCCTAACTTTGATGGCTCGTTGGGGTTGTACCCAGCCTTGACAAATAACTTGTAAGCATTTGGATCAAAGCCTTCATTTGTACGTTTTGTAGGGAGTGCCATATTTTGCGGCGGATTTTGAGCCACGAAGTCTCCAAGTAGCTTTGAGGACAAATTTATCGCGTCAATTCGTCTGATAGGAAGAGTTAGCCCCCCTAACACACTTTCTTGAGTTTCAGATGGTCCTTTCTCATGCTCTTCAATGCTGCGTATCTAGACCGGATCGAGAGAACCAAAGGTGATAGAGACTTGATTCGAACTCTCCTTCTCATCGTCAAGCAGAATCTTATTTTCATTAGCCAACTGCATGACTTTGTCCTTGAAGACAAAGCACTTCTCAAGAGGTTGACCCACAAGTCGATGATACTTGCTATAGCTCGGGTCGTTTGTTCTTCCAGCTTCATTGGGCCGCTTCATCTCTGGTAACTCAATGAGTTTCGACTCGAAGTAGTCATCAAAAAAATTTCGGGGATATCGAGAATCTAGGAAGGAGTATTCTTTTTCTTGCATCTCCGTCAAGGTTAACTTTCGGCTTTTGTTGTCTTGGAAGAAAGTTGCTTTCATACTCTGCTTCTTGCTCACCTTCGTAGTAAACTTTACAGGCGAGACATTGACGTTCATGGATTCTTTGTTGGGAACGAACTTGCTCCATTTCTTGGGTTCCTGCTTGTCCTTTCTTTTGCGAGGGTCATAGACGTGTGCATTACTTCATTCCCAGTAGAAGACATGCTCAACTCCATGTCATAAGCACGAGTAGCTAGTTTTTCAAAAGACCTTGGCTTAATTCCTTGCAAGATGTAGTGAAGCCCCCAATGCATTCCGTGGATACACATCTCTATCGCAGAAGCTTTCGCTGAGTCTATCTTTGTAGTTTAGACTTGCATTTCTCCATCTATTGATGAAATCAATAACTGGTTCTCCCTTCCTCTGGCGAGTGCTTGTAAGTTCGACCATGCTCGCGTACGCCTTGTGCTATAAAAGCGATTGAGGAACTCACCGCTCTAGTTGCTCCCAACTATCGATAGGATTAGCTCTCAAGATCGGTGTACCGGTCAAAGGCGGTCTCCTTGAGGGAGCGGACGAACCGCGCTTGACAAGATGGTCTCCACGTGTCCGGCGTTATTACATGTTTCAACAAAGTGTGCAACATGTTGCTTTGGATTTCCCTTGCCTTCAAATTGTTGAAATTTGGGAGGTTGATAACCGGCGGGCATCTTGAAGCTATCAATTCTTGTAGTGTACGACTTTCCGTAAGTAAAAGAAGACTTAGCAGCAACTTCGTACTTATCCTTGATAGTCCCTTCGATGAACTCCTTTAGTCGGTCTAGCGGAATCATCCCTTCGTAAGAAAGCTGGAATTTCCTTGGTAGGCGGTACTTGTTTTGCATGAGGTTCGATCTCGTGCTTCCGGACCCTTCCTGTGTGCGTGGGCGGATTCTCCTTCCATTAATGCATCCATCTTATCCATCAACTTCTCAATCCGAGCGTCTTGATTTTGCAGTGCTTGGCTAAGCCATCAATCACCTTTTGCCAAGTTTTCTAGTGTCTCCTCCATCGATGAAGCGTTAGTTACCATTGCTTTGCGTGATTATTGGGGATGTTAGAGAATAGCATGGATTATCGCATAAGTTGATCTTTGACCGGCCTACTTCATGCGATTGTGAGTGGAGAGGATCTGTCACTCAAGTATCATCATCTTCCTTCATGGCAGATTTCTTGGATCCCAGAGATCAAGTAGAGCTAAGTCTTCTTAATCTTTTCGGCAGAATATTGCTTCCTTCCTCCGATGCGCATCGGTAGAGGATCTTGCTCCTTTTAGGGATGAAGATCCAAAAACAGGAGTTGTTGCGGATAACACTTGGACTGCTTGTTGTCCCAACAAGATTGTTTTGCTCCTCGTAACTGGTCCAATGCTACCAAAGGTAATGTCGAGGATGCTTTCCACATCAGTAGAGAACTTGGAGTTAGCAACCTTAGAGTTGATCTTCTCTGAAGTCATTTCAATGTTCTTGAGCTTCGATCGTCGAAAAGTTGAGATGAGAGGTAGAGATTGTCCCACTGGGCGCGCCAGAATTTGTAGACAATAAAATTCGCGTCGAGAAAATAATAATCAATGGCTTTTGAGCTTGATCTTGAACTTGATGGATTTGATTTTGACTTGGACTTGAATTCAATGGCTTTTGAGCTTGGTCTTGAATCTTCGTCTGGATCTCTAGAACTTAGAAATACTTAAGTGCTTGAATCTTTTATCTTGTAGAGAAATGCGGCGTTTGATCGAGCTCTAGCTTCTTGTTAAATTTCTCTCCTTTTCGAATTATGAGATTTTATTTATAGTTGTAGGATGGAGGAGTTGTGATAAGGACGGGCTTAACTTTCGACCCGATCGGTGGGCGACAAGCTTGGAGTATTTGATGGGCGGAACATGTCAACTGTACACGTGACGCATCTGGGTGGCCTTTGTTTTGATTAGGCATGCTTCATCATTTTGACACGTGGCATGACCCTATAGGCTCGTTTATTTGACTTGGCGTGCCACGTCAGTTGACATGTGGCACTAATTTGGGCCTCTTGAATAAGATGATATCTTGGGCTTGACAAAGTGGGCTCATCATTTGTAGCCCAATTAAATGGATTAGCCCATCAAAATTGGACCATTACTTAAATCCATGTTTATTGGATTTAAATAATTAACCCAATTTTATTTGCCCACAATTTATTTATTCGGACTAATATATCTTGAATGTAATTCGAATTTCTTTTGAATTAAATTTAATAAAATTTCGTTATTTACAGTTGTATTTTTAGAAAGACCTTCTAGTAGCGTATTAATTTTGTTATAAACTATGACTTACTCATTTTATAAGATTGTATAAGAATTGAAAATATTTTGATAATTTTCACAACTTGTAAAAATTTTATATGTATAAAAAAAATACAACTTAAGAAATTCAAATTATATGTCCAAATATAATTTCCAATTATGATTTCATCTCATCGTTTCAAATTATGTCCAAACCTTCTTAAAAAGCATCCGGACTATTATCCGTAGACGTCACAATAACCGAGAAGCGGGTGCAGGCCACGTGTCGGTTGGCGGCTCATCTTTGGTTTCTGCGAAAAACGCCAATTTCACAAGCCTAAGATTAGTGGGCCCCACCTTCCCTACTTGGGAGATCAATTTCACGCCGGAAATCCGTTTGTTCCTTTTCCTCTTTTCCTATTCAAGGAATACAATCTTTCTTCAACTACTCCACCACGCCTGATTTCACCCTTCCATTGTTTTAAGGATATAATAATAATAATATTCCAGATTTTGTTTATGCTTTCTCTCCCAAGTTTCAAGTTTTCTTTCTCCAATTTAAAGGTTCGTATCTTCTGTTCAAATTCATATCTACTTAATTACGCACTTTCAGAATTCTATCATACTCTTCTGTTATTACATCAGACTCTACTTTTTTTTTCCTTACGGTTAATTGGAAATTTGTTTGCTAGATTTGGAAAAAGCAACTAAATGCTTTTGTAAAGCGGAGATTTTTTTGACTTATTTTTAAGTTATGAAGATCAAATCTTTGTCTAGTAATTTTTTTTTTTTGTGGCTGTGGCATACCATGTTGTAATTTTTTTTTAAAAGAAAATTGTTTTTCTGTTCAAGTGTTACTTTTGGTTTTGGTTACGAAAACTCTATTAATCCATTCCATGAAAGGAAGAGGAAAGAGAAGTAGTGAAAACGTATTGAATGCTTATGTTATGTATGTATGTTTTAACTTGTTCTTTGAGAATTTTAATGTGCCACATTTGTAGGAAGAGTTTAGCAAGTCTTGTCATCATAGAGTTTGTAGTTTTATTTGATATTTGTGGTGAGTTCTGGAAAGTGAATGGTTCTAGTCTAAGTTACTCATGCAACTCTTAGTCTTCTCTTCTGAGACAATTGGAGAAAGCTCCTTCTCTTATAGGAGAGCGGCTATTTAATATAAAAGGAAGTCTTCAAGAAATTAGGGGAAAGAATAGCTTTCGACTAAAGATGCAGACAATAAGCAAAAGTCCTGTGTACTACATCTTTACACACACCAGAATTGGATTACATACCAATAACGGCTCCATTTAAAACATGTTTAGTACAAACTGACCTACTCATCTGTGAGGCTTTTCATTTTTGTCCGGCAGCAATTCGATAGTAGGCACAACAAAATTTCGGCACTCCCTTTTGATGATGCGAGTATATTAACATTAACGAGTTGGAATTAAGAAATAAATATTGTAGTGTTTTTACCTTTTTACCACCACTTCCTAGAATGAAAGGGAATAGCGGAGCTTAATTCTTGCGATATAAATGAATCCTTTTAATGAGAATGCCTATGAGTACATACTTTGTTCTTTGAAGTATTTGCGGCCAGCTAGCTATCTTCTCCTGCATGAGTTTGCAGAAGAACTTGGTGAGTTACTCTGCTAGATGAAGGTGAAAAATCCAGATTTTTCCTTGTATTGTCCAACCTCAGATGGCAGAAAAACTTGATGCATCGTCAGAGCAAATATGCTTCTGGGCGGGAGGAGATAACATTGTTGACTATAGGCTGTCTGGCACTATTGGGTCCCGCCTATGATGTCTTTCATCTACACAATAATGCATTTGATGGAATTAGATACTTTGGCTATCTATAGTATAATTTCATTTGTGGGTGGGTTGAAAGTAGAAGGATTATGTACTTTGCATAATCTTCTTTATCTTGTTAGCTTGTATACCCAACAGTGCACAAAGGAGTTCTATTTAGTGACTGACTTTGTTTGGATGTCCTTTGTGCTTGTCCCATAAGTCAACCAATTAAGTACTTCCTCCATTTCAATTTGCTTGTCTTACTTTCTTTTTTAGTCCGTTTAAAAAAGAATGCGTCTTTCCTTTTTTGGCAACTCTAATTCCAACTTTCCACATGGGATGTTTAAGACCACAAGATTAAAGGGCATTTTGGTACATTCTACGTATCTTTATTGTATGACCACAAGATTGAAAAGTCTTCCTTTCTTTCTTAAACTCCGTGCCAAGTCAAAACCAGACAAACAAATTGAAACGGAGGGAGTAAGTACTTATTTCGACAAAACTGTCCTCCATAAGTCTGAAAAAAGCAGTTAGATATGGTCCTTACTGGAAGGAATTTTACCAGAAGAAAAGTACAATTACTCTGTAGCATATGTTGCAGGATTATATGGAGAGGTTGAACAGTTTTTGAAATTTGTTGATTGATTGAATTAAGTCCTGTTTTGGAAAGGGTAAGTGACAACAGGAAAACACTCTTTTTCTACAATAAGCGAGAGGGTACACAAGTTTATAAAGGTAAAGGAAGCTTAGAGCTTTAAATTTAACTTTAATGTATTATGTCCTGTCCTTCTTTCAAGAGGCAGAAAGACTAGATGTCTCCATCGTTGGTACAACTTCACTTACAACATTCTGACAGCTCTGATAAAAGTCTGTATCTGTAAATGTATGAATGTATTTGCATGCACTCACTTTTCCAGTTTCTGTTTAACATCTCCTCTTGCGGATGTGGTTGACTGTTGAACCCTAAAATCTATTAGCTTACAAGCTTTTGGAAAGAGATATTTCTTTTCAAAAAAAAAAAAAAAAAAAAAAAATAAAAAATCTCAGCCTTTAAAAGGCCATTTAATATTTTTTTGGAAAGAGATGTGTGGACTCAAGTGCTGTTAATTCTTTGGGATCTGCAGGAATTTGTACGCATAAATGACTGTTTATGAGCCAGATCCTGATGTGGTGAGGTGGAATCTCCACCTTATAGATGTTTGTGGTATAAACAATGGTGGTTCTCTCAGAACTGTTACTCATTATGACAGGAATTCTTCTCAGCTTGGGTATGTGAGAGAAGGTTATTCTGAGCCTATGCATGTTAACGTGGAGAATGATGAGGTGATTGCCCATGCTCTTCAGGAGGAACTATCACGACTTTCATTGGAGGAATCCATAGGATCTTCACACACTGACGAAGAACATCGAAGAGCGTCAGTTCTTGCTCAGGATTGGGTTTCACCGTCAAGGAGGAATTACAATTTTTGTAAGGAAGAGGCCGAAGTTTTATGTACACAGATTAGACAACTCTGCTTTGCATACTTATGTTGATAATATTTTGGAATGTGCAGCACTTGATGGCAATGAGGAAGAGACAGATAGTAATGGAATGATTACCTTTTGCCCTCTCTCAGTTACATCATCCAACTGGGGGCATCAAGCTATTTCACCAGAGATAGAGGATGAATCTCTTCTTGATGGTGAAGTTGGGAAACGTTTGAATCAGTTGGCTGCTATCCCTGTGAGTTTTACTTGTAGCTAAACATTTTTACTCTACTCAAACAGCAGAAAAGAATGAAGTCAAAGTTGTGGTGTCTATCTGGTCTTTTGATAAAGTTAAAGTGTCTATGTGGTTGTTGTGGACAACTTAAAGCAGTCATCTATATATTTTGCCTATTTAAAATGTGTTACTTTATATGCAAAAGAGAAATGGTAGACTAGATTAAAAATATTAACAGGGCAGATGTGATTAGGCCAATCTTGATTTACCCCTAAGTTTTGGGTAACTAATCTTTTGAAATGGAAAACTATAAATCTTATCACTGTAAGTCCTTATGCTTAGAATCCCTTTAGAAACCTGTGTACTTGAGAAATGCTAAAAAGTTTTATCTCTAGCTGGTCACCTGATTATGAGCTATAGTGGTCATCTTTTTTTCACTTTTCTTTATTTAATTTTACCGCATAAATTTACAGCAATCAAATACAAATAATTGGTTCATGCAGCTATTAGGCATTGATGGTTGGCCCTTTCAATAGTTTGTGATATTCTGGCATCAATCTTCATTCTTTTCTGCTGTTTGTGTAGTATGATTCTTGAACTACCCTTTTTCCCCTTTCCTGTTTTTGTTTTTATGCCATTCATTTAGAACAACTGGAATTACTTTCAACTCTGTTCCCTGGTTTCCACAGCATGTTCCCAAAATTAATGGAGATATACCCTCAGTAGATGAAGCCAAATCAGATCATCAAAGGCTGATGGACAGGTAACTTTAACTTCTCTCCGGTAGCTTTTTGCTAGAAAAAGGAATTCAAACTTGTCAGATAAGTTACGTGACTTTCCTGTCTGGTAGACCTTTGTCTTCTCCAAGCTAGCGATGGACTTGCATATGAGACGGTCAACATTGCATGTTAACTAGTTTCGCCTAACTGAGAAGTAACAGCAAAATCAAAGACATCATAAGTGGGAGTAGAGTCTCACGAGGTGAGGATTGCCTGAGAAAAGATCGTGCATCTCATAATTGAGCGATGTGGACTTCTTGAACACCCCCCCCCCCCCAAAAAAAAAAAAAAAAAAACCCCACACCCAAGGATGGATATCTGGAGCGTGGCAATTTTTGTATGGGGGCCCAACATCGTGAACGAGAATTGAAATGGTCCGCCCTAATATCATGTAAAGAAATAGATCTTGGGCCTAACTCAACCCCAAAAGCTAGCTCAAGGGGTGAGGACTAAGCCATATAAAGAGATCACCCATCTTAGACCGATGTGGGACTTCTTCAACACAAATATTGCAATTTCTACTCATAATTATGCTCTAATATCGTTCTTGAGCACCCTAATTGAAATGAGAGGTTAAAAAAAAAAAAAAAAAAAAGAAGAAGAAAAATTTAAGTTGGAGTGGTGGAATGACCTCCCTTGAAGACCCTAGAATCTCCCTTCTTGAAAATCGGGAAGAGAGAATCTCCCTTATGAAAGTTATTCCATTCAGTGGATTTTATTAAATGTGGAAAACCATTTGTTATACTTTTGTCTGCGCTGCTGAACACACAGTTCATTCTTGAAATAAGCAAGAACTGTAACGAAATAATATCTGTGGTAGAAAAGATTTCTTCTTATATGTACCTTTTGCATAATGATGGATGGATGTTTCAGAGGAACACTTTTTCTATAGGCTGGAAGTATATGATCTAGTTGAGTTAAAAGTTTCTGGAGATGGCAACTGTCAGGTCAGTTTATTTTCGTCTTCTTCTAATGACTCCTTGCTGATCAATAGAAATATTGCAATAGATTAACTCCTTTTTTGGGACTAAAATCACTTGCAATACACTATTTCTTTAGGGGTAGTTTGGTTTGTTAACAAGTTATACAGGGATTATAATACGGGATTAAATAATAACAGGATTATTTAGTGGATATACTTTCTTTTCGGAAAATGTTCGGTTCATTGGTTAAAAATGGGATATACGACATATAAACATGTGTTTGGTTTTACAGATAAACTTTTATTATTAGTTTTAACTTTGGTTTTCCTAAAGGACTTGGAAAAGAATTTTGAAGAAGGGTACTTTTGTCATTTGGTTGTTTATTTCGGGATTAGCTATCCTGGGATTTTATCCCAGATTTGCTTATACTGGAAACAAAAATCCAACCAAACACGAGATTAAATAATCCCACATTTTATCCCAGGATTATTTTTCTTTATCCATGTGAACCAAATGACCCCTTAGAGAACAAAATAGCTTTTTTGAAATCTCTGTAAAATGCATCTGTCTCTTCTCTTTCTTTAACTTTTTTCCCTGGCTGTCCGTTGTGGGCTGAAAACATTAATGTCCATTCTGTATTAGTCTGCTGAGTTCCGCATCCAATGGAATCCAAGGAAATTTGAAGAAGGGACCTGCTGCTTTCATGTATGATACTTCAGGAGTGTCCTTTGCTCTCGATCTGTCCCCTTCTTTTCTGTCCCTATCCCTATCTCTTTTGATGCTGTGAATGACATGTTCCGATCTATATGAGCAATTTTATTTAGTTAATTACTAGATGGTTTTTTGTCTGTTTCTATTTTCTTTTTCTTTTGGGGGTTGCGGGGGCTTAGGATTTTTCTTACTTTTGGTTAGGAAGTAAAAGTTGAGAGATGTATCTTTTAGAACGTCACCCCTGAGAGGAAATTGTAGAGGATGGAGGAGGTAAAGCTTTTCTACTTCCATTTCAGCTGCATCAGAGATAGGCCCTTCGCAACTGTGTTTTCTTACATCTTATCTTTTCCTCTATTACGCATGATATGATATATGAGGTAATATTTTTTTAACTTATGTAATGCTTTATGACATATTTGCAGTTCCGCTCACTGTCAGACCAAATATATCGCAGTACTGAGCATCACAAATTTGTGAGGGAAGAAGTTCTTAAACAGGTCTTTCTCAAACATTTCTATTAGTTGCAACATCGTTTCCATACCATGGTTGCTTGTGAGCCATAATAAATAAAAAGAAAAAAAGCAATAGTTGCATGTCAGCAAAAGGCTGTGTCCAGCTTCCAAAAAACAAAACTGGGAAAGTGTAGGCACAAAGAGGCGGCCAATCGATCCAATATTTACATCTGCATACCTTTTCTCATACGAAGTTAAATTAAATCATGGCTGCGTGTTGTGATCATGCCCTTCAGTTTACTTCTTTCTAACTATTGATTACTTCTAATTATTGTTTTTATTAGCTCAAGTCCCATAGGGAGTTGTATGAGGGTTATGTTCTGATGGTCTTCGATGAATACTTGAAGAAAATGAGCAAGTAAGGCCTGAAGCTCCTTTCAGTTTGTCTTTTCTATTTTATGATGATTATCTTATTGAATTGCTCCATCTAACAGGGCTGGCGAATGGGGTGATCATGTAACTTTGCAGGCTGCTGCAGATTCAGTATTGTCCTCTTCCCTCTCCCTTGTGTTCTGGTGTTTTTGTGTTTCCACAGTAATTTGTTGAATTGATTTATTTAGAACTTACTCTAGCATATATTGATGAAACTGATAGTTACTTGCAAGTAGATTGAGGAACATAAAAAATTTGGGCTACTGTGGTAGTTTTCAGGTCTGTTGAACTTGATTGTTGTTCTGTAAGACTAGTTACTTTAGAATCAATATGTTGTTCTGTAATGATTCTAAAATGTAATATATCTCATATCTTATTTCCAAATTTTGGTGTTTCTAATGTTTTTGTAAAAGAGATAGTTACTTGTTTAAGTGTGTGACCATCTCATCTATATACGCTTAAGCTGTTACAGAGAGCACACTTTTATTTACTTAATTGTATTCATCTTAAAGCTTAACCTGTTAGAGATATAGCACACTTTATTTACTTTATTGTATTCTCAACCCGCCCCCTCCCGTGCGGGCCATTCATTTTCATGGGCCAAGCACGTGTTTAGGTTTAATACATAGATTGCCCCTGAGTCAGTCTGCGTACACTTTACCCTCCCGAGACCCCACTTGTGGGGATATACTGGGCATGTTGTTGCTATTGTATTGCCCCTGAGGTTGTCACCGTATCCCTGTTACACACCCCTTGACCACAGGAATTACCTTACACACCCAAATTGTGTTGAAAGTGTTTCTTTTACACACCACTTTTGTGTTTAACCACTTCAGATAAAGTGGTGTATTTCACTCACCAACAATGACGTGATACGTGTCATTGATTTTTTTTTAAAAATAAAACACCTAAAATTACAATTATACACCTTAGTTCATCTCTTTCTCCACCACCGCGAACCACCAGAAAAACCTACAACCATCACCTTCCTGTTCAAACCAAAACTTAGGTACTTAGTTCAATGTAGTCCCAATTCAAGATTCAGATTTTCTCCAAAAAATTAGGACTAGAACTCTAAAGCTCCATCATCTTCCTCACTTGCAACTGCACTACAAACCCAGAATTTTTCTGCCGGAGAGAGAGAGATCTGCATAAGAATCTTATTATAAAGAAGAAATATGTAGGAAACTTCCTTCCCGCTATCTATTGTTTACTGCATATGGGTACAAAATGGCGAATACCAAATTACTCCTATGAGATAGAAGAACCATTTCACCGGATCTTGGCCCGAAATTTTTTCTGGTGACCATTTCTACCTCCTGTTTCTTCCCACTCTGAGTCCTTTTTAGAATCGGCAATAGGAGATGAATTATGTAGTAGAACTATAGTGATTTATTATGGTAGTTTTCTGGTATGAAAAGCTGATGGAGATAATTTTAAGGTGAAAAATGGTGATTTTTTGCTGGTAGTAATGGCAGTGCGTTGAGATGAGGTGGCGCGGTGGTGAATAAATAAGGTGGAAAAACTTTTTTTTTTTTTTTTTTTTAAATTTAGAAAAAGATCATTGATAAAAAAAAGTAAATTATTTTAGCATTCGAGTCCAGTTCTGTGTGTAAAATACGCGGGTGACATGTAGGTGAAAAGGTGCGTAATAGACACGCATTTGAAATATTTGGATGTGTAAGATGATTTCGTGGTGAAGGGTTATGTAACAGGGATTTGGGGACAATCTCAGGGGGCAATCTATGTATTAAGCCTTCTTTTTATAATGATGGTGGTGAGACTCGAACCTGTGATTTTTGTCTTCTCTGATACCATGTTGAAGTTTGTGACCATCTTATCAGAAAGCTTAAGCAGTAAGAGAGCACACTTTATTTACTTAATTATATTCTCAACATTACCCTTATTCCAGATTTTTGGATTCACAAGCAATCCCTTTAAATTCATTTTGCTTCTTGACTCTTGAAAGCAACAGTTACCGTAGCTATTATACTTCAATAAATACTTTATGAAGAACAAGCACTATAACTCTAAGAGCAACATACAAAGGTTAGAATACATATGTTGCTATTATAGGGCCTCACTGTTCACTTTGTTCTGGAGAACGATGCATGTCATGGATTTGTTCTTTTATGCTCTCCCAAACCCCAATTTTTTGTTTGAAACAGTTGATTAGCTAGGGCTGTCGCCTTTTTTTGGGATTTGATCCGCATAGATAGATTCTGAATTTTCTTCCCGAGGAATCTCAGTCCTCGGAGAATGGTTTGATTCCTTCCCGTCATTTCTCCTTCTCTTTTCCTAACCTAAAGACCCTAATTTCTCTCTTTTATTGCCTATTATCATATGAATATGATGGTAATCTACTATATTCTCAATTCACGTGTGTATTTTAAATTTTCAATTGGTAACTAACATTTGTTCCAATGTTATTACAGTATGGTGTTAAGATATTTGTCATTACATCATTTAAAGACACCTGCTACATTGAGATTCTTCCACAAAGTCAGAAGTCAAACAGAAGTAAGTCTTTATTTTCATAGAGTATTTTTCTGTTATACGTGCTTTTTTCTTATGTCAGCGAGTAGTTTTTCTGTTGTACATCTTTATATATTTGTATCAGAGTGAGCTTTTTTTAATTATTCATCTTGTTTTTTTGTTTCTTTTGTGCATGTTTTTATGTAATCGTGTTATGGTAGATTTATTTAACCTAAAAAGAAAAGAAAGATCCTAAAATTGGCAACTTCAAGGAGTTTCTAGGACGATTACTAGGTCTAACAAGTACAAAAAGAATCAGAATAAGATAGAGAGAGATCTGAGGAAGGGGAGAAAGAGAGAATGAGGGGGTGTGGTGAGAAGGGAGGAAGAAAAAGGAATAAAGATAGAGAATTCATGAAAATATTTTAGTAGAGTGTAAATTTTTGGAGGCGGCCAGCATACCCTTAATGCTGAGGAATACAAAGTTACCAGTTTCAAAAAAAAATTCATGAAAATATTATTCAAGTATTTTCTTCCAAACGAAGCCTATGAGGATCCTAGCTATGGATAGTGCAATGTTTTGGACGGCGCGCGGCGACAAAAGGCGACAAGGGCCTGCCTCGCCTTAAGGCTCGCCGCTCGCCTTTTTGAAGTGCGGCGCCAATAAATACCAAAAAATTAAAATATTTAATTGCATATATAAATAATCAAAATCTCACTAGCAATAACATATTAGCAAATATTTCAATTCAAAAATTGAAAGTAGATAGTAGATTCTAAAAGTTTAGAACTTGAATGAGTCAATGACTCAATAATTATTGAACAGAAAAAACAGAGGAGAAAATACAGTCACTGCCTCACTGGCAGTTGAGAAAAAAAAAACAGAGGAGAAAATAGAAAAAGAAAAAAACAGAGGAGAAAAAAACAGAGTAGAAAAAGAAGAAGAGAATACAAGGAGGAAAAAAGAAAATTGCAGAAGTCGCCGGAAACAGAGGAGTCGCCGGAAAAAAAAAAAAAAGAACAGAAGAAGAAGCAGAAGAAGAAAACAGAGGAGGAAGAAAGAAGAACTGAAGAAGAAGAAGAAGAAGAAGGAGAAAGAGAGCGTACCTGAAAAGCTTGAAGGAGAAGAGAGGCAAAAAAAAACCCTAGCCGTTGTTTTCATTTAAGTCTTCAACTTTTAATTGCTTTATTTTTTTTTTTTAAATACCCACTGTCGCCTCGCCACAAGTGGCGCCTCGCCTCGGCGCCATTAGCGCCTTTGGCTCGCCTTTTGAAGGTGAGCTCGCCACAGCCCTAAAAGGCGGCCTCGCCACGCCTCTCGCCTTTGGCGAGATGGCGCTCGCCTTTCACAACACTGGGATAGTGAGTTCTGAAGAAGTTAGAACTCTTAAATGAACTAGACCTCTTAACGAAAAAGATAAGATTAGATATTATCTCTGAGATCTCTATGTTGTTTCTAGATAATAGATAAAAATGAATAATATCACGTGTCTTATCAAAAATGAATAGCAAGTGATAAATGATGTCCTAATGATCCACATCGGCTACGCATACACATTAATCAAGTTGGAGCTATCCCCTTTAGTACAGAGAATTGAGAAAGATTTTGTGGAATAGGATTACAACTTTTTGAAGTATAATAAGACAACAAATAGTGAGAGATGCTCGAAGCAGCACTAATTTTGGAAGGAGAAACAAGCTATGTTACATGCATATGGGTACTGGTGTTGTGTACAGGTTGTCCAGGTGTTGGGTAACGTTAGACCTTAGATTGTAGCATACATGATATACTGAAGAAACAAGTAACGGGATGAGGAGAACAGTGGACAATTTGGCATGTATCACTACTGGACTAAATAACAGCACAAGTCTGAATGCTTGTAAACTTCTAAAACAGAAAAAACACTGACGCGTGTAAACTCAAAGAAACAAAAATAAGCAGTAACATGTGATAATTGTAACAAATTGCCTTAACTGAATAGTGATTATTGGCATTAAGCTTTATCTCATGCTAATTTTCATCCCTTTTTCCCTCTCGGTGTTATCTGTTATTGATTATAAATTTCACTTTCTGGTTTAAAATTACGATTTTCTTCAGCACAATTACATTGTAATACTAGAAATCAATTTGGAATGAGTTCATTATAATGATTTCATGTTGTGATCTTTCACTAGTTTTTTCAACTTGACCACATTAGGATCAAAATTCAAAAACTGGAAAGTTGATTGATTTTTGCATAACAAAAGGACGAAGTACAATTTCAATGTTAAAAAGTGCAAAACCTGCCCTTCTGAAGATATTGGCCGTTTGCTATCCAGCTGCAAGTCTTTTTTTATCCTCATTATTGCTTCCATGGTCTTTTAAGTTTTTCTAGTCTAGGTCTCTTTAGCACCAAGCTTTTGTTCACCTTGGGAAAAATGATAAGCTTAATGTCGGTGAAGTGGTAAACTAGGAAACTTTGCATAAAAGACCCCTATTATACTTGTCCATTTGATGGAGAGATAGTCAAATGTAGAAATTGACTCATCTTTAGCACCATGTTCCAATGCGTGTCATTAAATAGTTGCATTAACTTCTATTTTTTTTTTTTTTGAAATAAGTGCTCTAATTTCTTCACAACAAGAAGGATTTTGGTTTTGAAAGCAAAATAGTGGTGTAGAGCTGTAGTTGGCTAAGGAAGGAATTGTTCCTTCATGCTGATTTCTTCAACGATGGAAGACCGTGACCTAGTTTCGCTAGGAAATTTCCATATTCTCTATGCTCATTGTTCTCTGTTTAAGGCCTTTCAAAAAGCTTGCTTTAATAAGAAGAAATTTGGGATCCTTGCTAACTTAATTTTGGCGTCATGGTGGGAGCAGCGTAATTTTGAGTCTAGTTGGAGGGTGGATCTAGGATTTGAAGGTCACAGGTGCCACCGTCTTTAATGAAAGCCTACCACTAGTGACGAAGATTGTCTTTTGAGTGTACATTCGATCTGTTCAGTCCATTTTGGGTTAGTTTGGTTCAGTGTACTTGACTTTTGGTTCATAGATAAACCGCACGATCACCAAGCCAAAAAGTTTGGTTCAGTTGGATCTAGTTCTTTCCATTCAAATACAGTTGGATAAAATGAAAACACAAAATGGTTCAGTGTACTTGACTTTTGGTTCATAGATAAACCGCATGATCACCAAGCTAAAAAGTTTGGTTCAGTTGGATCTAGTTCTTTCCATTCAAATACAGTTGAATAAAATGAAAACACAAAAAATCATAAAATAGAAAAAAGAGTCAGTTACACCCCCTTCAAGTCAAACATTCTGTACTTGAATCATAATACATCAAATGATGAACTAATTTTACATAACTTGATTAAGAAAAAAAATAAGATTCCTAATATGTTGTTGCAAAACATTAAGAAAAAGGAGTGAAATATAAGAGATAAAATTCAGTTGTAGCATCGCCACTCTTGAAATTTCTATCCTTCATCATTGGGCACACCTAATATAAACATTAAATGATGATGATCCTAATTTTTGTATAAGCTGATGCTAGTATAAACAAATAGAACCTTTGTATATACATGTCTAACTTGAGAGCTACCAGATCATGTTAACAAGAGAATAACCTAAAAGGTATTCTGTGGAATTAGTCGAGGTGCGTGCAAGTTGGCCAGAACACCATGGTTACCAAAAAAAAAAAAAAAAAAAAGAGAGAGAGAGAGAGATAGTAACTTAAAAAATCTTTGTTTGAAGCCAAGGAACCTTATTAACATTGCATTCTTCTTTGAGCTCTCATAGTGATAATAGATGCAATTTGCCAAAGTTCACAACTTCTTTAACCAATTAAATTAGCTATATAATTTACATATAGCTAGATTTGTCTCATCGATAAGGAAATGTTACATAAGACTATTATGAAGAAAAAGGGTAAAACAGCATTCAAATATAAATTTGTAGACCTTAGAAAAGAAAAAGAAAGAAATATATAATATAAATAAAGGAAGAAAGAATGGGGCTAAATGGGCGAAGAGCGAGGGAGAACAAACAATGGAGGAAGTAAAAGAAAAAAGCAAATTAGGCGTGCCTATAGAGTCAAATTTGAACACTGATCATGCGCCTGGAGTTCAGAGAGTAAACAAATGCACCCACAAGCTTTTCGTAATTTCAGGTGCCATCCTTTCTTTATATTATGTTTTTCTTAGAGAAATACCTATACAAATGAGAAGTTTTGGCCAAAATGTCCGGGTGCCAATTGATTAATTTTGGCAAGTACATCTGAGAATCAAATGCTGCCAGGCACATTTCCCAAGAACGTTCTCTCTCCTACTTCCTAGGAAGGAGAGCCATTCCTTTCCATCTCAGCCGGAATCTTCTTTTCCTTCCCAACCAAGCTATTACCTTCGGTAATAGCTTTTCTTTCTTTTGTCTTTTTCTTTCTTTCTCCTTGCACATCTGGATTTTTAGAATGGGGGAGAACAGGATTTACTTCAATGCTGGTTTCAAATCGTTTGACATTACTAGATGGAACTCAGAGGGCTCTAGATGGAACTCAGAGGGCTCTGTGTGGTTCGAGTGGGTTGAGAGGAGTCGTAAGATGATGCGAAGATCAACTATGAGCAACAAGATCATGGAATGGATATGCTTTACATTAAAGGAAGCTTCTAGTGACCAGAAGAAGATGATCAGAAGGTGGAAAACCACTGAAAGAGGTGCAGAGCACTTTTGCACCAGGAAATATAATGAATATGGGAGATATATAAGCATATTATCATTAAGTCGAGGGGGAAGATCTGTTCTCATTATCCCAGAACCAGTACCAGTATTGAATGCTGGTTGGTGCGACATAGCATTTAAAATCGAGAGATTCATTAAATGCAACAAAAAGTCGGATTCGGTAGTCCCTCCAAGAATAACTGAAGCCAACTACCCATATGCGAAGGTTGAACGAGACAGTAAATGGCAATCAAAGAGCTTACATGAAGTAAAGGTGAGAAACACGATGGGTAACATAGAAATTTCTGAAGCTGCTGGCAGTCAAGAAGATGGGCTACTCAAAAGATGCCTGGTTGGGTCTTTTGGAGTGGAATTTAAGGAAAAACCTACCTTAAATGAAATAAGGAGATGGTCGACAGCAATATGGAAGAAAGCCATCGGGGTGAACATCTATGAGATGTATGGAGATTTATTTCTGTTCGAGTTTCCCAATAGATACATGGCAGAACAAACTCTACAAGGGCAGTGGAACTGGAAGAACCACAGATTCAATCTCGAATGGTGGAGTCCAACAGTGGGCTGTATGTCAAACTCTATTAATATCAAAGAAACATGGATCAAAGTTGTCGGAATTCCATTACATTTGTGGTCACACAAAGTTTTTCAAGAGATAGGTCAACTATGTGGGGGATGGGTGACTACTGAAGAAGAAACAGAACTGAAAAATCACATGAAGTGGGCTAGAATTTTGGTGTCGAACGATGGGAGAAGTCTGCCAAAAGAAGTCCCGATTTCTCGAAATGGTATCACTTACCATTTTCCGATTTGGGCTGAAAGCAAAATCAGATTCGAAACTTCGCCGGAATTTGAAAGGGGAATAGCTGGAGAAGAAAGGGTAGTGAAAAATCCAGTCCAATCGATTACCCAGCAGGTAATGGAGAGTTGCAACTGCAACAAAGTACAACAATCCCATCAATTCAGGGATTCAAATTCAGAAGGGCACATGGGAGAGGTACAACCTACAGTTGTAACAGCTGTTGTGAAAGGAATAGGTGGAGCATGTGAGAGGCACATGATCAACTTAATGGAAACCTCAGAACTGGGCCCATATAAACAGCCCATTACTGAGAATACAACCTTAAGGAAGATTGGCCCTGATCTAGCAGGCCAAGTCATATTTAATGACTTAAAATGCCTGGGCTCCCCAAATCAGAACAGATACTGTTCACTTGAAGCATTAGAACCTGGATTTCTTCGGTCAACAACGCAGGAAGGTATGCAAAGCATAGAACAACGATTCCCACCAGAGGAGATGATGGTGACAGCATCGGAGAATGGGGAGTTGGCTGTCCAATATGCCACAGTAGACCAGATAAACTCGAGTGATGAAGTAAGGAATGAAGGTACAGATGTTGCTACCCAATCAGCTGTCCAAAATGCAGTCGCCAGAATTGAAGAATGGGAGATTGAGGAGGCAGAACCAATCCATATTCTACAGCAGCAATTGATTATGGATAAACAGAGGGACACATCAATTTGGGTACAACAGAATATGATCAAACTGGGGAAAATGTTCGGGGCAGAGTTTCAGGGCCATGAAGAAGAGGCTTTGGAATTATTGTTACAAGTTGATAGTGCTAGACAAGCTAGGAAAATGGAGACTGAGATGGGGAGTAAGAGAGCAAAATTCAAAGGTGCACAAGAACTGAAAAATCTTGTGACCTTTGATGTTAAATTCAAGAGCAATGGGAATAGGAGCAAGGGGAGGAACATCTTAACTACTTCTTGATGCAATTCAAACTTGTGTCATGGAATGTAAGGGCTTTGAACGACAGGGACAAAAGAAGGATGATTAATAGTTTGGTGACAGACTGTAATGCAAATATTATTTGTTTCCAGGAAACAAAGCTGGAGGGGGACATATCAGGGTTGGTAATGTAGATATGGGAGGTAGATGGGTTAAATATGCTTGTTTGGAGGCTAGTGGAACAAGAGGAGGGATAGTGATGATGTGGGATAGTAGAATTTGGAAGGGAGAGATTCTGGAAATGGGTGCTTATACCCTGACCTGCAAGTTTGAGGCACAACTTCAGAATTTTTCTTGTCATATTACAGGGGTTTATGCACCTAATAGCTACATTGAAAGAAGGCTAGTGTGGGAGGAGATTGGCTCAGTCAGGGGATTGATGGATGGACCTTGGACAGTATGTGGAGATTTTAATGTCACTAGGTTCATCTCAGAAAAAGGAATTGTGCCAGAAGAACAAGGGGCATGAGGGAATTTTTAGACCTTATTGAAGACATGAAGCTAGTTGATCTTCAATTAGAAGATGCTAAGTTCACATGGTTTAAAGGGGACAATCAAGAAATAGCATCTAGAATTGACAGAATTTTGATCTCTGAAGAGTGGGATGACAGTTTCAACAACTTGAAACAAATTCCTCTCCAGAGATTAGTATCAGATCATATTCCATTGGCTTTACAAGGTGGATCTTGGAACAGAAACAAGAATTACTTCAAATTTGAAAATTGGTGGTTAGGTACTGAAGGCTTTTCTGACAGAATCAAGGAATGGTGGAACTCTTTTAATTTCAGAGGAAGACCTGATTTCATATTAGCTTCTAAGCTAAAAGCTCTTAAAATTAAGCTAAAGGGGTGGAGTAGAAGTGAGCAAGGAAACTTGGGTGCACAAAGGAGATCCTTGTTAAGCAAAATAGCAGAACTGGATGCAGTTCTTGAAGAAAGGAGGATGGCAGAAGATGAGACAGTTAGAAAGGCAACATTGCTGATGGAGTATGAAGAGCTGATTAAAAATGAAGAGATATCATGGAGACAAAAATCAAGATCTCTATGGTTAAAGGAAGGTGATAGAAATACGAAGTTCTTTCACAAGATGGTAAAAATGCACATAAAAGATACAACAATATTGATCAACTGCTTGTTCAAGGGGAAATAACACAGGATCCAGCCAGGATTGAAGAAGAAATTGTTGGTTATTATCAAAAGCTATTTTCAGAAACAACACAATGGAGACCTACTTGTCATTTTACTAACTGCCCAGTGTTGTCAGAGGAGGAGAAGGAGTCACTGCAAGGAAACTTTGAGGAAAGTGAAGTGCTGAAATGTTTAAAATTATGTGCAACTGATAAAGCACCTGGTCCAGATGGCTTCACCATGGGATTCTTCATCAAATGCTGGGAGGTGGTGAAGCAAGATATTATGAATACACTGCAAAATTTTCATGAACAAGGAATGTTTGAAAGAAGTTTCAATGCCACATTCATAGCTCTTAGACCAAAGAAGAAAGGGGCTAAAGAAATGAGGGATTTCAGGCCAATTAGCTTGATTGGCAGCATTTACAAGATTCTATCTAAAATTCTCACTGAAAGATTGAAAAGAGTGATGGATAAACTGGTAGACTCCCAACAAATGGCCTTCATCAAAGGAAGACAAATCATAGATGCTGTTTTAATAGCCAATGAAGCAGTAGATTCCAGAATGAAGCAAAAGAAGCCTGGAATTTTATGCAAACTTGATATTGAGAAAGCATATGACCATGTTAATTGGGGATATCTTCTGAGGTTATTGGAGTGTATGGGTTTTGGGCAAAAGTGGATACATTGGATCAAATACTGTATTTCAACAGTAAGCTTTTCAGTACTGATAAATGGGTCACCAGCAGGTTTTTTCAAAACTCAAAGAGGACTCAGGCAGGGAGATCCACTTTCACCTTTTCTGTTTCGGTTAGCTATGGAGGGTCTCAACAAAATGGTTAAAACTGCAAATTTCAATGGATGGATAAGAGGTTTTGATGTTGCAAAAGCTGGTAGGGAGAATATGGAGATTACTCACCTACAATATGCAGATGATACTCTCATATTTTGTGATGCAGAAGAAGAACAACTTAAAATCCTAAGGGTAATTCTGGTTTTATTTGAAGGATTTTCTGGTTTACATATCAATTGGAGGAAAAGTTTCTTATACCCGATCAATGAAGTGCCAAATATGGAGTTGTTGAACGCTATCTTAGGTGGTGAAATTGGTGATCTATCAACCACTTATCTTGGAATGCCTTTAGGAGCAAAGTCTAAATCCACAAGAATTTGGAACAGTGTGGTTGAGAAATGTGAGAAAAAACTGACAAGATGGAAGACTCAATATCTATCCTTGGGCGGTAGATTGACACTCATTAACTCTGTTCTTGATGCTCTACCAACATACATGATGTCTTTTTTCCCTATCCTAACAGGGATTATCAAAAGGTTGGATAGCATAAGGAGGAACTTTCTGTGGCAAGGGAACAAAGAAAGGAAAGGATATCATCTGGTGAAGTGGAAAGCTTTGTTAGTAGGGAAGAAATATGGAGGCTTAGGGATCAAGAATCTGAAAGTTCATAGTAAAGCACTCAGAATGAAATGGTTATGGAAGTACAATAACGATAATGAAAATCTTCTGTGGTGGCAGGTCATCAGAGCTAAGTATGAAGAGGAGGATAATTGGATGACAAAAGTGGTTACTACACCATATGGAGTAAGTTTATGGAGATCCATCAGAGCATTATGTGATGAATTCAAGCTGAATACCAAGATAAAAGTGGGTAATGGGGTGAAGGCTGATTTCTGGAAGGATGTTTGGCATGAGGCAGGAAAGATGGCATCACTTTTCCCAGACATACATAATCTTGTATTGCACCAGCAAAGGAGTATAGCAGATCATTGGACCCCTCAAGGATGGAGCTTTAATTTCAGGAGGCATTTAAATGACTGGGAAATTCCAAGGGTAGCTGAATTTTTTAGTACAATAGAGCAGTTCAGTGGACTGGAGACAGGGAAAGACGTGTTATGGTGGCAGGACAGTAGCAAGGGAATCTTCAAGGTAAAGTTAGCTTACAGATGGATGAATCAGGACAGTCAACAACCCAACAACTGGCCATGGAAACAAATTTGGAAAACAAAAATTCCACATAAAGTAGCATGCTTTATATGGTTACTAGCTAAGGAGGCAGTGTTGACACAAGAAAATTTGTTGAGAAAAGGGTTGCCACTATGCTCCAGGTGCTTTTTTTGTGGTGATGATGCAGAGACAGTTAACCATCTATTCCTACATTGCAAGGCAACAGGACAACTATGGAGATTATTCTTAAATCTTAAGGGTATATCTTGGACTATGCCTGGAAGGATTACAGAGGCACTTCACAGCTGGGAGGAAGCAGGGTTGCAAGCAAAGAACAGAGGTAGATGGAGAATTGTCCCTGCAAGCATTTGGTGGACAATTTGGAAGGAGAGGAACTCTAGGTGTTTTGAAAATGTAGAAAATAGTATGCAGAAAATCAAGGTGAATTGTATTATGTTATTATATTTTTGGTGTAATCAGGTCTATTCCATTGATACAGTCTCCATCATTGATGTATTAGATTCAATGTAGGAGTAGGATCTCAGAAAGTAGGAATACCTTTGTAAATATGGTTCAGTACAACATATGTACTGTTTTGATCAGGATGAAATATAGATACAGTTACCAATTTCAAAAAAAAATAAAAAAATGTCCGGGTGCCAATGCACCCCAAAGCTGTTACTCTGATCCGTCCCTGAGTCTAGGGCACCCCAAAGCTTTTACATTGATCCGTCCCTGAGTCTAGGACTAGATGAAGTTTCATTAAGTAGAGCTATTGCTTAGGTGTTTTAATAGTTGTGAGGAGAGATGACAAATATGGTTATTGGAACTAGATTCTTAACAATCACATCATTCAAGAAAAGATATAATAGGGACTCATTTCTTGAGTGCGCGGCACAATTATGGTCCTGCAACGCCATTGCCACAAAATATACAGGCCTTTTTCTTGCTCTGGAAACCACAGTTCTTTGTGAAAAAGAAATTATTAGAATACATAAACCAAGCAAAGCATAGCTGAACGGTTGATGCTTGTTGCTTCCAGCATGCAACTGCTTTCTCGTCAGAAGGAGAAGTAGAAAACATGGTTCTATTATTGTCTTTATTTTAGTTATTATTTTGCATTTTGGTGGGGGTTTTTTGATGATAAGGAGACCTAGATTGAACTAGCAGCATTTTCAATTGATGTTCCTGAGATAAGCTTTGAACTGAGTATGCTAATGTTGGAAACTTGGCGACCTGATATCACTGGATTTGTAACTTCAGAAGGATTATTTTTGCTGTTTGAAGTGTAATTTCTCTTCATCTCTGTTTTCTTTTGTTCTTTTCCAATTATGGTGGTGTTCAGGCTAGCATGTGCGTTGCTTGAGTATTCCACCGAGTACCTTCTACCTCCCGCTAGCACAAGTACTGGGTATTTCTGCCCACCATGGCTTAGGAAGATAAGAAGAGATCCCCTAGTTTTTTTTTTTTTTTTTTTTAAAAAAAAAATTCCTGATAGTATTTAAACCCTAGTCTCCACAGTTTTCACCCACTTCATTGACCACTCGACCACACTCTTGGGTGCTCATTGTTTTTCTTTTGTTTTACGGGATAAAAAAGGAAACTGTACATTGGGTGACGAATCTAGATCTAATTATGAAGTCATGGGGAAACCAATATCGAAAAATTGACACAAAATTAACAGAATGAACTTATTCCTGACTTCTTTTTTTGGCAATTATTATAATCCGTGCTTAAAAGATATTGCAATTTTAAAGTAGGAAGCCAAGTCTAGTAACTGAAGCTAGTAATCTGATTGAGAGGGAAATAGAGAATGAAGTATCTGCACAAATAACAAAAAGATACCCTCAGTACATTTACAAGTCAACAAGTCAGGTATGCTAATTTGCCTTTTCATTACTCCCATCAAGCATGACAACAATAATATGGAGGGGACAATACTTGTGTGCTGGTTCCTTATATCCATATCGGGCCTTATGCACCAAGTTTTTGTCAAGTTGGGCTTCTAGACGCCTACCTATACCTAAGTCCATGTATTATAAGTGGGCAGATTCGGGTGCTTGAAAAGCAAAAGGATTTGCATCTCAACATTGCTGAACCTTCTAACAAACCAGCCAGATTTCTCCTACACCTGTATTAGCTTTCCTCTCTAATTCATGAGACTTTCCTCCCTCTTCTATAATTTCGCAAGCAATCTGCAGTGTCTTATTTTATTTTGATTTTTTTGACATGGTATTTGATAGTATTACAAGCTTGTGCAGAAAGAGTCAGCTATTTTTGGCTATTCAACTTCATCTAGTTAAAGAGGAAAAACAAAATTATAAAAAAGCATAGGTTTGTGCCACTCGTGTGCATACTTGTATCAAATGTTGTGACATGAGTGATATAATCATACTGAACGACTTACCTGGTCGACTTAACATATGGAATGGATCATATGTCATGGATGTTTTGTCCGGTTAATTCTCTCTCTTTTTTTTTTTTTTTGGGAGGGCAGAATCAGTATCGTCTGTGCTGCTAATTTATTACATTGTCTTCTCATTTTTTTAAAAAATATTTAACACATTATCTTCCTATTGTAATGAATACGTCTCCTCCTCTTTCTTTTCATCCTCTCAAAGAAAGACCAAAAATGATTTTGCTTTTCAATTTATGCAGTCATTTTTTTGAGCTTTTGGGCTGAAGTGCACTACAATTCCATCTATCCGCAAGGAGGTAAGTGACCATTGTTTTTTTTTTTTTTTTTAGTTGTGGTAGGGAATGCATTTAATAGCTATATCCTTGTAAGAGCCATGCTATTTTAGTGAACAGATATTGGTATTACAATTTATTTGGTTTCAACGTATCTTTTGCCTACTGAAGAAGTTTCTAATTAGTGTCTGACGTAAATTTACTATTTCCTGAAAGCTCCCATAATCTTGAACTCCACCTTCAACCCAAAAACTAAATCTCTTCCACGTTTACCAAGGTTTTGAAATAGACAAAGTATTACTACTATTCCACATTTGTCAAGGTATTGAGCTTGCCTTCGTTTCAAATTGATTTTGAAGTACCATCATGTTTTGGCTAAAAATTTCCGTTGGTTATATCTTTTGTTTGCTAACCAGTGGCCTTGCATCTATTCTTCCCTATACTTCATCTCGTTGTGCCTGCTGTTCCGAAGTCCATAAAAACAATTAGGTCAAAATTCAGTAATCATTTAGGTACTTTTGCAATGGTTGTCGAAGGGGGAGTTTAGTTGAACTGGTATACTTCCAGTTTGAGGCTTTGCTTTATTTAATAAAGCAAGTTTAACAAGATAGTTAAAGCTTATTTATCTGGCTAGGAGGGCTCAGCTGTTGCCGTAGTGGTAGGGATATAAATTGCAGTATTCGTTACACAGTTTCATTATTACAGAGTATCCTGCTGGAGAAACAAGAACAAGAAAAAAATGGTGGTGGCTGGGTTGAGACTTGAGTAGCGCTTGCTAGCTTCTTTTGGAATGGAGCACACCCTATCACGAGAATTAGGGGCTCTGTGACTACTCCGGATTGTATATATTACTCTTCTCTTTGTCTCTGTCTCTGAGGTATACTACAGTTTTGCCAATTTTACGGTCTTCATTCGTTGTGTATATATCATTTTCATTTAATTTTTGTAGTTAGCTCTTCGATTATTACTCTATTTATATGCAATGCTTTTGTGCCTGTATTTATTTTCTATTTTTATTTTCCTTGGCTCCAATTAAAAGTAAATTAAATCTGATGTACTGGAGTTCTGTTCGCCTTGCGTCGACAAAAAAGTTATAGACTCAATTGCAAGAGCGGAAAGTAGAAGTAACTAGTGATTTCGTTGGGACAACATAATTTGTCACTCCCAGCCTTCTGCGTAATAGTTACTGATGAATGCAATGTAAAGTTGCAAGCAACTTTCAATTCTTGCAGCGTCATTTCGATTATATTTTTCGTCTGAACTATTCACGTTTTAGAGTCGCAACTTAAATGGTTGTGGTTGCAATCTACACTTTTGTAATACGTTCTAATCCTATAGAAGGCCTTTCATCGTTTGGCATTCCACTTCCTAGTAATGATGAGTTTTATTTCACGCAATAAATTTTTAGAGAACGAAAACAAATAAAAAATATGTTATTTCTAAGTAGACATTGAGTTTCTTTAATTTCTTACGCTTTGTGAGGTGAAGCACTACACCTGATCTGTAGGTAGCTGTCAACCTACTTAATTTTCCTCTGATAGATGAGAGTGGTACTTCCACCGTTTCAAATTATTTGTCGTGGTTATTAAAAATAGTAGTCTCAAATTATTTGTTGTTTTACAACTTCAAGGCTCAATTAATTATTTTTTTCTCATTTTACGTTTGGTAGAATTTTGTCATTAATGGAGATATCACATAAATAGAGAGATTATAATTTAGATATAATTAAGGGTAAAAGTAGATAAATACCTCTCCTAATTAATACTTAAGGGGCGAGTCAAAAACAAACAAAAAAAACAACAAATAATTTGAGACGGAGGGAATATGATGCAACATTCAACAAAAAGAAACGCGTGGGGTTGGGGGTCCTATTTTCTCCTTATCTTAAAACATCATTGAAAAAAGTTCAAATTTTCCCTTGATGTCAATTACAAATTAGAATGAAAATTCTTCTAACTGTTACCTTTATAAAAAAAAAAAAAAAAAAAAGAAAATTGTTCTCTTTCTAGTGTCCGGACACAATTTGGAATCCTTAGGTCATGGGCAATTCAATTTTGATCTCGCGGCTTTGGCTTGATTTTGGTTGACTTTAACTTAAAACACATTAAATCTCGAAAATCTCGATTATTTAGCTTTGTTTCAACATTTATGAACATTCTTTTGGCTAGAGTTGAGTCGTTTGGATGTGCTCGGGTGTGGAAATCGGTCAAGAAGGGTTGAAGCTCACGTTGATTGCACCATTCTAGGCTGATTTAATGGCACACCACTGATTGGGTAGTGAGTCATAAGCAGCTTGTGTAACGATAAAGTTACTTCATGTATCAATTTTTAAACGATATCTTACCACCGTGCTGAATTATATTTCACCTCTTCCACAATTTTCACAAAATAACATAAGGCATATCATAAAAAACGAGCTTCATCCATGGTCGGAGCTGTTGGTTCCACCATTTTAATATGACTTGCTGAAGGTGGCAATTCGCAATACAAAGACCTATATGTGAAGAGGAAATGTCCAAAGCTTTTTAGCAATTGAATAGAGGAGCCTCTTCCAAAGCCTAGGTGGCACTCACAACCTCATCATCCCAAAGTGGTGGTCGACAGATGCATGTAATCCTGGAACATCTGGACTAGCTGGGCATGCTCCTCTGGACCCCTTCTTGGCTTCTATAGCGAGCAAGTTACCGGACAAACAGAAAGCCAAAAAGAATACGTCAAGATAAAATGCCTCTTAAGCTAGAATGAGAGCTAAGTTAAAAATCAATGCGTGCTTGCACGAAGATTTGAGTACCCTACTCGAGCAAACAACTCCTCGGTAGTGTACCCCTAGAGCTTTTCCCTCTCTATGGGCCAATCAAATTGTAGAGGCACTACTCAGCCTGATACGAACTTCTTAACAAGTCTGCAACACCGAGGATGTTAGCGTAATCACCTGATCGGGAGCCTCAGCCGTAGGGTCAACTTTTGTTGAGAAGAAATCACCTCAACAGAACAGTGGATGCACGAACAGCTGGGGAGGTGTCACATCCCAAATCTGGAGAGGCGTGGCCGTCACCCGGTGCTATACTCGGCCAGAGCGTTCCACTCTGTAACTGTAACTCTGAAGGGGGTGACCCTCAACTTAGGCCGATGAGGCTCGCCTGCAAACATATAATACCAACAAGGCCGATAAGGGAACGTTCTGAACCATCTGTAAATACTAACTAGCATATCTGAAGGGCGCACACACCCAAAACATATATATACATAACTGTGCAGGTGTCGACGAGGCCGCCATGAACGTCTATAACCAACAGTACTAAAATGGACATATAAAAGGGCCGACAAGGCCACAAACTAACATACAAACATACAGGGTTTTTCCACAAGCCTCTAAGAGAACACAACTATATCATGATCGGGACAGGGCCCCGACCTACCCATCATGTCTATATACGCAAAAGAGAGACTCCAAATCTAGACACAGCAACTCGGATGAGTGGAGCTTACCAATCGACCGATATACGGTCCCGCCTACTAGGGAGGTACGTACTGCTGTCGGACACTGGAGGCATGAATGCAGTGTCCCCGGCAAAAGGGACATCAATACGAAATAATGTACTGAGTATGTAAGGCAATAGAATAACTGAAAGCTGAAAAGCATAATAATCTGGAGGCCAAAGGATACCCTGGGACAAACTCACCTGGTCCAACTCATATCGATGCAATACTGCAATATCATAGTTAATCGGCCACATATAGGGCTCGGTGTATCTCTCACTGACCAAGTGGTCAGGCAACTGTAAAATCTCATAGGCTACAGGGCCAGACAAATATAAAATCTCACTGACCAAGTGGCCAGGCAATAATGATGTCTCACTAACCAAGTGGCCAGGCAATAATGTCTCACTTGTTATATCCCGTATTTTTATACGATGAATTATTCGTAAGCTAATCGACGTAAGTCCAAGGACAAGATTATTTTGGGATATGAAACAAGGACTTTTAATCCCCGATTTTAATTAGTGCACAATTTGCTTATAAATTTCAAATAGCATGAAAATATTAGTGGAGATTAGGGATTAATTTACCATGATTAGATTATTAAGTGAGGATTAGTGATTAATTATGATTAATTAGCTTAATTAAGACCACTAAGTGGGCCCCACAACATGTGGCTGAATCCGATTGGTGTTTGGCATAATGGGACACATGTCATTGTGGTTGGACATGTGTCACCAATATGGGCAGCATATATTAGTGAAATTAATGACCAAGATCAATTCATTTTCATTTTCATCAATTGTGAATATGGAGAGAGAAGCTCTCCATCTTCACCAAGAAGAGAGAGAAGCTCTCGGCCACAGCCATGGCAGCTCTACCAAGCTCACAGCCAGCCCCTCTTTTCAACACCATTAAATCACCAATTTCACCTTGGATTGAAGAAGGAAGCATGAACAACCATGGCTGCCAAGCTCACGACCATGGCCGCCCTTGAGTGAATCCATGTTCTTGATGAAATTATTAATCTCCAAGGTGTTCTAAGTACTAAGAGGAGCAGCAAGGTTAGGGATTTAAGTTGAAGAAGATGAAATGGTGCAAATGGTGCAAGTCATTATGGAATCTGCCCAAGTTGAATTTGAGGTAAGGTTTCTTCTTTTGTTAGAAAATTGGAGTTAATGATGTTGTAATGAAGAGATTAATTTGTATTAGATGAAATTGGAAGTAAGAAAAATGGTATGATTTCGTTGGTGTTGAAATGGACAGATTTGGAGTTGTTTAAATTAGATTGGGCTGATGGTTGTTGTTGTTATTATTGTTATGGATTATGTGTTAAAAGTGAAGGAATTGTATATGTTAGTGTTAAGATTCCGTTGGGCCATGTTGGGGCTGTTCTAATCTAATAATGGTGGGTTAATTTTAAATTAGTGTTGTCATTGGTTATATGATGAAAGTGAAGGAATTTGATATTTAAAGTTATAATTGTATTGTATCGAGAACGATCTGGTTTGGTTGTGTTGTTGTTCTTGTTGAATTGGAAGACTAAGTTCTTGTTGAATTGAAGGACTAAAAGTAGTTAAGGCTATGTATTGTGTTGTTGTAATTGTTGGACTATTATAAGGTCACTCGATGAAGTGTTGTGGCTATAGATTATTAAGAGTAACTTGAATATGTCGTAGTCGTTATGTTAAAGATTATGGAATGTCGTAATATGTGGGCTGATTTGGTATGTTGTGCGGGTTGTTTCGGGACATTCTCGAATCTTGTTTTGGCTAATCTTGATAGAGTACTTGAACGTGTGGTAGTTGATGTCGTTGTCGTGTTGTTGTTGTTACTGTCGATGTGGTTGTTGTCGTGTAAGTTGTTGGTGGTTGATTGAGTTGTTTATGGGCTGGAATTTAAAGATTTGATATGATTATTTCTGTTATCGTTGTTGTTGGTATTGTTGTGATCATCGGAGATTAATTGGAAGTTCGGGTTAGGCGAGTTATATAGAGGAAATCTTTGCCCGATTTCTGTTAAGTTCTTAACTAATCAAAACACTAATCAAGAAGTATGAATTAAGAAGTGATTCCTATAAGTGATTGGTTGTAGATTTATAAGTTTGGGAAGTCGTAGCTTAGTGACAATAGCGTTACTCTCATATTAAATAGGCTAAAGGAAGCGACGAAGCAAGCTTGGTTACGGTCGATCTACGATGGGTATGTGAAGCTATCCCTTCTTTCTTTTGGCATGTCTTAGATATAAGTGATGTACGATATAAACTTTGGGGTAATTCTATTCATAAGTTCCGAGTGTGATTCATGATTCTTATTCACTTCTTGATGTTAGAACTCTTAAGGTAATTGATGTTATATCCCGTATTTTGTACGACGGGACATTCCGAGCTAACCATGAAAAGATAAGGACAAGACTACTCCGGGATACGAGGTTGAGACTTTTGATATCCGATTTTGTTTTAAGGCATAAGTTGCTTATGATTTTGTTGGTATGGAATATTAAAGAAAATTTGGAGTTAAAAGTGAATTATGGAAAGTTGTTAATTTTTCATGAAATGGCCATGTTGGCCGTGGTAGGTGGTGTGGGTCCCACCCTTGGTTGGCCAAATTTGACTAGTCAAGCTATGAAGGGTGCATGTGATCACTTGAGGGGGCCTAGGTGGCCGGCCAAGGGGTGTGGGCCATAGGGCCACATGTGTAAATTTTATATGGACACAAAAGATGACAACTTAAGTCATCTTCATCATTTTCATTTCTTAAAAGTTTCAAGAAAAATTTGGAGAAAGAAAAGGGGGAGTAAAGCCAAGGAGGAGGAAAAATAAGGTTCAATCTTTATTTTCACATGTTATGCATGGTTTGTGTATGTTGTAGAGTGTGAAAATGAATGAAGTTCATGAAAATATGGATGATGGTGTGTGGCCGTGAAATGGGCTGTTTTGGTGGGACAAGATGAACTAATTTTATTTAGTGTTTTGGTTGATGATTGTTGTGGATTATATGATGAAAATGAATGTTTAATGATCCAAGTTGAAATGGTAAGCATGTGGGCTGATTTGGATGTTAATGCGATTTTAATGCAATCTATTGTAATTATGAAAATGAAGTTGTTAACATGTAGATTGTTGGTGTAGTATATGAATTTGGAAGAAAGAAATGTGTTGTCGTTGTTCTTATGGAATTTGAGAGGTTTCGGGTGATGTTGCCCATTGGTTGGATTGCTTGAAATATTGTGTGAATTGTTTAAAGTGTTCATGAATATTGTTTGGAAGGTTTCGGATTAGTATTTGAATGTATAAGCATTGGTGTTGGCTTGATCATATGTGGTTAATTTGAATATAAATGGAATGTTGTTGACTTATGTAGAAAAGAGTTATTGATGTTAGAATGCACTTTGAATTAATTGTTAATGTTGTTAGTATGGTTGTTGGTATTGTTGCTGAAGATTTGGCCGAGTTGAATTCTCGGGGTTGTTAATTACTGGTGGAAATCTTTTGCCCAAATTTACGTAAACAAAGTGTTAATCTAAATTGGATTTCTAAACGCTTATGACTAATGTTTGGTGCCAAATGATGTTATTGTAGATTTTGAGCGAGACTTAAGTTTGGATTAGCTTAGGAAGCGGATGAGGTATGTAAAGCTAACCTTTCTTTCTCTTGGCATGTCTTAGTTGTAAGTAGACTATGACACGAGTCTCGGGGTAGCTCTATTCTTAGGATCAAGCCGTATACGATTCTTATTCACTTCGATGTTAATGTTCTTAGTATGGTCAAATTATGGTTCTTCGTCTTTTATATAGTTGGATTTCAAGTGTTGCATAAAGAATGTTGTTTTAAAAAGATTAAAGTAACTACGAACGACCGTAACTTTCATAGACGAGCTGGGATCGTTTGAAACGTTTGTGGAGATTCTATAATGAATAAGGTCTCCAACTTTTATAGATGGACTCGGATTGGTTTGATACTCGTCGCGGGCCACAGAGACTTTTTTCCACTTGTGTAGTACTAACGACTTTTGAAAGGATTTAGTGCAACTATCGTCTTAAACCGGACGTCGACTACCTACTTCTCTATCGAGTTTGTAAAGATGATTATATGCCCCTAATTTCCATAAGTTATTTCATATGGTTTGATACGTATCTATGAGTCTAAAGTTCTATTTGATATGTTCTCGAACGACACTCGGAAGAACCTTGATTTGACTATCGCCTTGGTTTTAAATGACGGCTCATTTGATTATTCTATCGAGTCTTTGAAAGATGTTTTTAAGTTGCATATGGTTACTCACGACTACCTCGTGCATTACGTATTTACATCCTTCCGAGTCCGGCGGTTATGTTTCGTGGCACTATGATATATTCGGAGTATGATGTCCGGTTAGCGAGCCTTGCTAGAGGGGTACAAGGTGCGAGAGTATATCAGCGTTATGATGTGCTATGTGATATGTCGGGTTCGGAGATATGAAAATCTTACGGAGTATGATGTGTTATGGCGTCAATGACAGTGCGGGCGACCATATTCTAGAGCCTAATGCATGATTTATGTTTTTTATGAGTAAGCATTTTTGATATGCAGATATTGCATTTACTTTTGCCCTTGGTTTTGATTATGACTGCGTTTACTATATTTCATGCTTTGCATACTCGGTACATATTAAAATGCGACCCCTTTCTTCCGAAATTGCGTTTTCATCAGGCGAGATGCAGGATACTTATTTGGATGATCCACGACTTAGGATTCTGTTCGAATTTTGTCTTTGAGCGCTTCCCTCGTTGGAGCCTATGCTGATCAGATTACGGTATTGTATATATGTATATGTTTACTCGGGTACGAGCGGGGGGCCTTGTCGAGTCATGAGATGTCTGTTATGTTCTTAGAGTCTAGACATATATGTGTGGGTTGTGGGTACTCACTATTCATATGTGTACGTGTGATTTGTGAATTGGACGTCCTATACTATGATAGCCTTAGCAGAACTTATGTGTGATATCATCTGTTGAAAGATATGATTATGATACGTATATATATTTGTGACGGCTTCGGGGCGACGTTCACTTTTAAGCATATATATGTCATTTGTATTTCGTATAAGTTATTCTCGCTATTTCTGATTAATGGGTGTGTACGGGTGCCCAGCTCGGGCACTAGTCGGGGCCTACGGGGTTAGGTCGTGACAATTGAGCTATTGCCCCTCGAGTCTTCTATACGTTGGATAGTAGTTGGTACGTAAAAGTTCCTATTCTTAAAGACTCTACAATGACTAATGTCCTTGACCTCCATAAGTTATTTCATATTATCTTGATACATCTCTATGATTCCTGAGGCTCTATTCGATGTAGTCCATAGTGACATTTAAAGGGTACTTAACATGACTATCGCCTTGATACTCAGATGTTAGTTCATTCTACTGATTCTATTGAGTCTCAGATGATGATTTAATTTGCATATGGTTGCTCACTACTCTGCTCGTGCATACTGTTATTACATCTTTCACCGTGTCCGTAGGTGTATGTATTCCCGTGCACGGTTATTGCATTATTCACCGAGTCCCTCACTAGAGGGCCGGGTACGATATATGTATATGATGATATGATGATATGTTGATATGATGATATGATTATATGATGATGGCACCGAGTCCCATGATGGGCCGGGTATGGTATACATACATACATGTATACGACTTTATTCACCGAGTCCTATAAAGGGTATGGTATATGATAATGATATGCATGATTTCATTCGTAAGGCACAGGTACAGTGATTTCTTGATTATCATACTTGTCTCTGAAATCTCTACTTGGATATGATCTTCTTTATTGTATTCCGTACTTTATATACTAAATTTACATATCTCATACCGACCCCCTTTCTTCGGGGGCTCGTTTAAATGCCAGCAGTCGGATATTTGCTTTGGTGATCCTTGACTTAGGACTTTACTCGAGTGTCTTGGAGTGCTCCCATTGTTGCAGGCCTAGACTTTCGATACGGAATCTTTGATGTATATATGTATATGTTTATCTGAGAATGCAATTTGGGCCACGATACGGAGTCATATTTTACCATTGATACTCTTTATAGATTACGTAGACATATGTGTGGGTTGTATATAGATGTTGTTAATTTTGTGTCAATATGATTTATTTTGGGATGTTGTATGTAGTGGCGGCAATAGAGCTCGCGTATATATATACTTGGGACGTTCCCGTACGTTATGGCGGCCTTGTCGGCTCGTGTGCCTATGTTATCTTTGATTGGTGACTCTTGAGGAGACGGAGTTACCTATATGTAAAAGTGACGTTACTGAAATAACGTCTTGTCTTGAAAAACTTCCATATTATGTTGAGACTTAGTCGATTATGTCTAGGAGGTATACGAGTGTCCAGCTCGGGCACTAGTCACGGCCTAAGGGTTGAGTCGTGACATCAACGCGACCCGATGGCCAAGCTAAAGAAAATAAAAAGTATATCATCTTTTGTAGATCCTTGCAATCTTTTGGAATATATAAGGCACGAACATGTCTCTCTATCTCTACTAACATTGAGGGAATAAGGAGCGGATAAGAATCTCTCAGAAAGTACAACACAACCACTCGGGAGTCTATATATCGCTAAGACAAGATCTAGTCAATAGGTTCCTCTTTATGTGATTCGTAAGCTCTTACTAGATATGGAATCATGCCAAGAAAAGAAGAGATATCCATTTCATACCTCGTGTGGTCAATTCAAACCAACAATGAACTCGTCTCAACTAGTACGCCCACTCTATAACAAAGGTGTAACTTAGGTATCTCTAGTATATCACGTATATCGAATGATAACTTGCTTCTATAAAGAATCGTCCAGCATTTCCCCTACTTTATACACATCCACAACCCAACCACAAGATTAACAACATTAATAACAAGTCACAACTCAAGAACGTATCCAAATCAATCATCACGACCTGACCCGTAGGCGTGACTAGTGCCGAAAATGGAGCACTCGTACACACCGATTAACTTGAGAATCATCATACAAATATACATACGAAAAGTAAAACGTCGCCCCAAAGTACACAAATATATATATATATATATATACATATCGCGATCCACGACTTTGTGAGATGATATCGCATGCAGCCGGCAAGGCTATCATAATACCTGACATCTCGAAGACATATATACGCACGACGACAAGTACGCCTACTGTAAAATAGGGATGCCCAAAACATAAATCACCACCGGACATAAGCTGAACAATAACTACTTGCAACCCACACATATGTCTACGGACACTCTAAGATTAACGATCGTATCATATGACGAGCGGGGCCGCCGTACCCACTGAATAAACATATACATATACAACGAAAAGATGCGTACCCAAAATATAGGCTCGGAACAAGGAGCACTCCAAGACAATTTGAATGGGAATCAGGTCGCGGATCACCCAAACGAGTATCTGTACTGCCTGTACGAAAGCGCAGCCTGCCTCGAAGAAAGGTGTCACACCTAATTTCGATAAGGCATGATGGTACCCGACCCTTACTTAGGGCCGAAGCGAACCCGGCCGCACACTCGGCATAATCATAACCACCGGGCCCGTAAAACGGGACATAAGCATATAATGAAATTTCTTTTTGAAAACAAACATGACTTTAAATCTTTATCAAAATCAAATGAAACTAGCATCAATCTGTAAACATGTGAAGTTCGTAACATAATGCATATAATACGTCGTCTTACATAGCCATTTACAAAACCGACATATCACACACACGTACACGTACGTTAAAGTCTCTCCATAACCAGATACCATACACAAAAACACTCGGACTCGGCGGCGCTCAGGAAATGGAGCTCGCCAATCCGGGTGGAACATCTTCTGCTATCCATCATCTATAAATACTGTAGGTACTGCCCGCGGCATGAAACGCGGCCCCGAGGACGGGGGTCGGTACGGAATATGTCTTGAGCATGTAAAGCATGGCATACGAGCCGGGGTCATAACCCAAAATAAAGTGCGAGAAAATGAGCATAAAATCCCGAATACCAAAGTGCTTGCACTGGCCTAAATCATACATAAGCGATGTACGAAGACAAATGTGATAATCATTTATACCTCGCATTTTGCACATTTGGATAAAGTTAGTGGCGGAAATTTAAAGGCAAGGTTATATTTTTACGGCTTTGTTAAGAATGCATGAGTCGCATATTCATTTTGTTGGTATGGAGCATTAAGGGTAAACTTGGAATTTGAAAATTTTTAGTTCATGACATGTTCGGGTAGGCCCCACCCTTGGTTGGACAATATTTTTCATGCCATGAAATGTACGTGTGTACATTACATATTTGTGGAGCTATGTATATGCATGGAATGACTAAGCAAGACTATAAATTCATCTTTTGTGACCTTGGAAATTTCTAGAAAATTGAAGAAAATTGGAAAAAAAAAGAAAAGAAAGAAGCACATGACCGGCCATGTGCTATGCATATATATATATATATATATATATATATATATATATATATATATATATATATATATATATATATAAGTGATAATTTTCTAAGGTAATTAATCATCTTTTCCACTATAGAAAATTCAAAGTTTGGAGAGAAAGAAAGAGAGGGGCAACCATTCGGCCAAAGCGGCGAATATGAATTTAGACTGGCTAGAAAAATTATTTCTTAACGTTTCCCTTACTAATTGGAAGGTTCTCTACGACATGGAGTGGTTGTTGGAGGAGAAAGTCATTCGTTGTGCAATTTGGAACCCTAGCCGGAAAGAGGAATTGAAGGGAAAAGGTAAGGACTCCATACTTCTTCCATGTGTTGTGGGTGATTAGTACATGTTGTGATATGTGGGAATGAATGAAGTTCATAGAAATATGGTGTTGGGTGTGTGCTTGGCCGTGTATGTATAATGTTATGTAGGAATTGAAAAATTAATCATATTTAGTGTTTGGTTGATATTGTTATGGTAGTTTGAGCATGTTGTAATGTGTTGAAATGGATGAAATGCATGAAGTTGTGTGTGTTGATGTGTTGACCGAATGGTGGCTGTTTTGTGTGGAAGAGATGGACTAATTTTATTTGGTAGAATTTGGTTGTCGTATGGTGAATTCTATGACAGAGAAATGAAGATTTAATGATCCAAATGGAAGTTGTAGTCGTGTGGACTGTTTTGAAAGTCAATATGATCCTAACATGTTTTCTCATAATTATGAGGATAATGTTGTAATGTATGGGATTGTTGGCGTAGTTTATGAATTTGGAAGAAGAAAACGTGTTATGAATGTTCCTAACGAAGTTGGAAGGTTTTGGGTGCATGGTGTAGTGGACGGGTTGTTTTGGAATATTGTGCGAATTGCTTGAAATGTTCTTGAATCGTGTTTTGAATGGCCTTGTGATTAATACTTGAACGTATGATCAATGAAGTTGGCTTGATTGTATGCGGTTTATTTGAATGAAAATGGAATGTCGGCGAACTATGTGGAAGAAGGTTGTTGATATTAGAATGTGTTTTGAATTAATTATGGATGTTGTTTATATAGTTATTGGTATTGTTGTTTGTTGTTGTGGCCAGGTTGAATTCTCGGGGGTGGAGGAAATTTGGATTTATAGGAGAGATCTTTGCCGGAATTTCGCAAATAAGGTGTCGGTTTGGAATTGGATTCTCCAAGTGTTATGACTAATGGTTGATGCACGATGACGTTATTGTAGATCGTGAGAAGTCGATAGTTCGGATTAGCTAAAGACGGCCAAGGTATGTAAAGCTCCACCTTTCTTTCTTTAGCATGTCTTAGTTAAAGTAGGCTATGATACTTGATCCCGAGGTAACTCCACTCTTGCGATCCAGGCATGTACGCTTGATTCTCGTTGCTTCTTGATATACGCAAGTATTCCATAATGTAGTCGAATTATGATTCTTATACTTTGTATGATCAAATATGAATGTGCATAAAAGATTATGTTCGAAACGGTCGGCCAACTCTGACCGTCCGTAACTTCCATAGGAAGGCTCGGATAAACTTCGATATGTCCGTGGAGGGATTACGTAGCGTATGATGATGTAGCACGGCGGGCCGAGATCGGTTGGTGCTTGTCCGTGGGGCCGCAGACGTTCCTTTATTATGGTTCTAGCCACTTGTTAAAAGAACTTAACATAGTTGCTGCTTGACTTCCGGAATATGATTACTCACTTATGTGTTAAAATTTTAGGCAGAAATCGTATGTATATGATTCAGGTACGTAACTATGATGGCTAAAGTTCAATTTGACAAGTCCCGAGTAAAATTCGAAAAAAAACTGGGTTTTGACTAGACCTTTGGCTCGTTTTTTAAAATAGTCTTTTTTGTTTGGTTCTTGGGAATCATAAATGATGAAAGAAAATTTCGTAGCATATGTTTTTTAATACGTAACCATGATTTCCGGTTCTTTTTGGACAGCCCTTGGGAAATTTAAAGGGGAACCTTAACGGACTATGTTTTCCGTGACCCCGACCCGCCGATCCGTTACTTATTTGTTGAAAACTTCAAAGATGAATCGGGTAGTGTACGTGGGTTCGTTACCTCGCTTTGTGCCTACTATGACATCATTCATCGAGTCCCGGCCGGCACGTATTTGTGCACATTTGATATGGAACCCCCGGTCCCAAAGGGCGGGACGACCGAGTCCCCCACTCGAAGGGGGGGGTACTAACATAGATGACTCCACCGAGTCCCAAAGGGGCCCGGACGTTATCCACCGAGTCCCGAAAGGGTTTGGCACGACCGGTTCCCCCACTGTAGGCCCGGGACGTTTCGTATATATATAGATGGATACGAGACATGAAAAACGATACGACGATTATAGACCTTATTCACCGAAATTTCCCTCCCTCACACCCCCTTTCCCCATGGGGGAAGGGGGGGGCACCCCACCCTTGGGTTAGGGGCCCAGCGAACCCGGACTTTTTTAAAAACTCATAATCAACCGGGGCCCCAAAAACATGGCATAAGCACATAATGATTTTTTTTTTTTTTAAAAAAGGTGCCCCTTTTATCTTTGTCAAATCAAATAAAAATAGCGTCGTAATTTTTAAACCGTAAAACATCGAAGTTCGTAGCATAATACATAATAATACGTCGCTTACATACCCATTACAAACCGAAAATCATAAAACACGACACCCTCTCGGGAAAATTCTACCATAACTTCGAACCATACAAAACACCCCGACTGGGCAAAATCCCTGAGGGAAAGGAGCTTCCCAAACCACCGGGGAAAGCTTCCCCTAACGCCATCTACTCATCCGTGGGTACCCGCGCTTTCGAAACGGACTTCGACAGTGGGGGTCGGGACAATATGTACCGAGCATGAAAAATGGCATACACAAAACGAGGTCATAACCAAAGAAGGAAAGGGGTAAAAAAAGCATAAAAACTAATTCCGTGGGCCCCGACCCAAGTACAAATCATACATGGCCCCCAAATTAAGACA
>NW_026726600.1:0-39849 GCF_029784015.1 Lycium ferocissimum
GTTTTTTCACTCGCCCCCGAATCGGAAGGGTATGGATGATCGGACAAATCCCGGCTCCCGAGTAATGGGATCAGAGAAATCCGTAGCACTCTCCCGAGGTAGGCGGGCTACGGCATGGTACTCACTCTAGGAAACAATAGCGTACCCCGGAAATCCTCTCCTCGTCGTCCCCGGAAGAAGGCCACGATGGACTGCCTCGCTTAACTATCCTCTCCGTGGAGGTAAAGCTCTAGAGGGTCATCGCGAGGATCCTCAGAGATATACGTATGCATTAGCCGTCCTCCACGGAATCCTCTGCTCTAGAAATCGGAAGGACTGGAGGAATCGTGTTGGGTCCTCAAACGGATCGTATCGTAACTATCCTCCGTGGGATCTCGAAGAGATCAAAGTCTCGGTCGATGCCCGGGGCTGCGCCTGCTACTCGGCCCGGTGACATCCGGGGGCCTTGGCGCCCCCCGTCCCCTCGTCGGTGTTATATCCGTATTTTATACATTCGGATATTTCAAGGTAGTCGTGGTAGGTGAAGGGCAAGACTACTTCCCAAGTTTTTTTTTTTTTTTTTTTTCATATATACAAGTTGTTTATTAGTATGGTAATATTGAGGAAGGTTAGGGATGAAGATTATGTTATATGAGCATAAGAATATATATATATATATATATATATATATATATATGGTTTTGGAGAGTGTAGGAAGTAAATCGGTTAACGTGATCACTCGATGATAGCCCTCGTAACCATAAGTTAAGGTGGGGCACACATGTCGGGACTTTATAAAATATATATGAAGAGATATATGGGTAGTGCATGTGGAGTTGAGCAAGTCCTAAGAAGGACCCACAAGCCAAAAATGAGTGTAAGCCCTCGAAAAGGATGATTTAAAGATACGTTTTTCGGATGACCGACTTGGAGGGGCCAAAACGCTATTATACGTTTGGAATTTGGAAAAACACAAAGAATGAAAGTTGTAGATAATTGAAATAGCTTTCCAACGGTAGGTCCGTGGGCCCTCACCACATCGGTATCAAACGTTATGACACTTTTAGTAACCAGACCTTAAGCTGCCAAAAAAACAAAGAGAAGCTCCGCGGGCCCCACAAGGGAGGTCGGTGAAACCGACCTAGGGGCCTATAAATGCCCCATAAATCTGTTCTTTTCAGCAAATTAACCTTCTAAAAGTTCTAGAAAATTTTCTACACCTCTCCCAAATATTATAGTCCAATAAATCAAGAATTTGACAAGATTACGCCAAACTAGTCGTTAAAGGTGATTGTTCTTGCTTTTGCTTACGCTTGGTGTTGGAAAAGGGTTGATGTGGCTGAGTTTCTTCACATATAAGGTATGTTATTTATCTCATCTTTTATGTTGAATTTATTGGAAGGCCTAGCAAGCCGGAAAAGTGAAAATAGTTATGAAGGAAAGGTCATAAAGTGTTGTGTTATAGTTGTTGTGTTTATGGGTTGTTTTGAACATGTTGTGGCCGTATGGATGGGCTGATTTATGCGTATAAAAATGGCATCTAACATCGTTGGTGTGTTGATGAGATTATATTCCTTGGATCGGGATGGAAGAAAGTGTATTTCGTTGTTGTATGTTGAGAAAAAAAAAAAAAAAAACATCGTGTGGGATGTTTATGGAAAATATTGGTATGAATAATGGTGTTGTTGGAATTGAATTGAATTGCATATTGAAGTGTTTCTAGAACAATTGTTAGTATTGTTGATAGTTTGGCCGGGTTGAATTCCCGGAATTGTTGTTGATTAAAATTGGCCGAGTTAGAATCTAGGGATGGTGTATTTACAGGAAATCTTCGAAATCTCGGTAGCAAGTATTACTTTAAGATTTAACTTCTAGACGTTCTAATCAATATTTGGTAAATGCGACCATTTGTAGATTTTGGGCGAAACGGGAATCGAATTTGAGAGGCGTAATCGCCGGAAAAGGTATGTGAAGCTATCCCTCTCCTTCCTTTGGCATGTCCTAGGTGTACTAGGCTTGAATTTGAGCCTCGGGGGTTATTACGTTTCATCGAAATTCGATTATGAAATTGAGCACTATTCATTCGGTGCGATTGAACTAGAATCCTTATATCTTGTTGGAAAAATGCTCAAACGTCCGTAACTTGGGAATGTAATCGAATTGCCTTGAAACTTCCATAAATGACTCCATTAAGCTTAGTATATGTAATTCGAGTACGCCACCTCCGTTGACTCAGGGAGGACCCGCTATTCCCGGATCGCCGCCTACTGTTTATTTGACTTATTTTTGTACTACAATTGAAGGAAAACTTTTGGCTATTGCCCTAACTATTAAGCGATATTTTATAAAACCTTTTCAAAACCACTCCGAAGGAGCGTGATATCTTATTATTCGTATTTTCCAAAACCACTCCGAAGGGGTGTGAGATTTTATTATTATTATTATTACTATTATCATTATGCCCGAAGGGGCTAGGATTAGTATTATGTCACGAGTGGCATGCCCGGGGGGCCGGGGGTAGCCGTATGCCACGAGTGACATGCCCGAAGGGGCTAGGATTATTATGTCGGGGGGCCGGCATGTCCGAAGGGGCCGGGATAGACGTATGTTGGACCGGCATGCCCGAAGGGGCCATCATTTTATTCGGGACCGCATAACCGAAGGGGCCAGGATAGACGTATGTCGGAACCGGCACGCCCGAAGGGATTACTAGTATTATTATCATTGTTATTACTATTGTTATTACTATTACCGTTATTATTATTAGGCGGAAGCGGCCGTCCGAAGGACTATTTTATTTAAATATTTAATTCATGTCGTGTAACCTAAACTTGCTTTCTGTTTGTACTTTTACGATATACGCTTCGGTAATGCTTTACATATTCAAGACATTCCTCGTCATCGACCCCTTTCGGGGGCGCGTTTCATACCACGCGGTACACCCGTACGAGTAAAAGACTTTGCTGGGAGTCGTTCTAGTGGGATTGGCGAGCTCCATCTCGGTTCGGAGTGCTTTGCCCGTGTCGAGTACTTATGTCGCAGTATACGTATATCCTAGAGACTTTGCGGACGGTGTCGTGGATAGCGCGTCGGGAAGTGCGGATGATTTGTAAATGTTAAAAGAGTATGCATTTTCGTATAATGATTATGTTTGAAAAGTTTCATGTTTCTTAAAATTTTTTGAAATGACATGTTTTAGTAACGTGAACGTTTAAGGGTTCGCTCAACTACGAGGAGAGTCGGGTGCCCATCACACCCTAGTAAGGTCGGGGGGTGTGACAAAGTGGTATCGGAGCGAGGTTTGTCCTAGGGGTTGTCGTAAAGTCGTGTCCGGTAGAGTCCGTTTATAGTGTGAAGCGCGCCACATTTATAAACAGGAGGCTACGGGCATCTAGGGATTGTTGACCTTCTCGTCATATCTAAGATCGTGCGATAGAGCCCGGTCATAGGACATGAAGTCCCCTTGTACTAACCTTTTATTTCAGCTAAAGGACGGCGTCGACAAAAGAAAGCGACCTATGGTATCAACAGTTACAAAGTACAGTGGTAAACTATGGTGCGGACGAGGCATGTTGGATGAGGTAAGGATATTGAAATATTACTGAAATGTAAGTCGGGAGAAAGGAAGTGAAGGTGAACATTAAGAATCGAAAAGGGCAAAACGGTAATTGCAAGAGAAAGGACGTGTTACGAAAACGCCTCAGAATCTATGAAACTTTGACTAACTCCGGATTATGTAGTAAAGGACATATGAGGAAGCGGATGCGATTATATCGGTAATAAAGCACCGAATTCCACCAAAGATTCGAGGTTAAGCGTGCTCGGTGGGAGCAATTTCGGGATGGGTGACCCCAGGAAGTATGCAAGAAATTCCAAAGATTAGTTTGTAAAAGAATAATGGGAAAATAGAATGTACAAAATGGTTGGAGACCACAAAAGGCTACGCAAAGATGCGACGGACCCGATTAGAGAAGAAATGAAAAGTATGTCACGGTTACGCAATTTGGATAGGCTTGAATAGCGTCGGAAGTATTCGTGGGTTAGTTGATACTAATTATATGTGCATATGTGTATGAACATGTATGATATCTTATATGTGAGGGTATCGACGGAAAGTAAAAGGAAAACTTATGATGAGAAATCTTGCCGTGTTATACGCGGAATTGAAAAGAAGAACGGTTGGCGTATAAGGAGCCCTTAAAAGGGGGAGGCTATATTATATTAGACCAAAAAGGGATCACCATATTCTCAAGTACCAGAAGGGAAACCTATGACATAAACTGAGGATTTGTGTGAAGGCCAAGGAGCATAAGGTAAAGGATAAGGAATGGGCATCAAGAGAAGAACGACCATAAAATGGGACCCCGAAGTGCTACAAGACCTCATAAGATCAGTTGAACATTCGAGGACGAATGTTCTAAAGGGGGAGGATGTTATATCCCGTATTTTATACATTCGGATATTTCAAGGTAGTCGTGGTAGGTGAAGGGCAAGACTACTTCCCAAGTTTTTTTTTTTTTTTTTTTTATATATACAAGTTGTTTATTAGTATGGTAATATTGAGGAAGGTTAGGGATGAAGATTATGTTATATGAGCATAAGAATATATATATATATATATATATATATATATATATATATATATATATATATATATATATATATGGAATTTGGAGAGTGTAGGAAGTAAATCGGTTAACGTGATCACTCGATGATAGCCCTCGTAACCATAAGTTAAGGTGGGGCACACATGTCGGGACTTTATAAAATATATATGAAGAGATATATGGGTAGTGCATGTGGAGTTGAGCAAGTCCTAAGAAGGACCCACAAGCCAAAAATGAGTGTAAGCCCTCCAAAAGGATGATTTAAAGATACGTTTTCGGATGACGACTTGGAGGGGCCAAAACGCTATTATACGTTTGGAATTTGGAAAAACACAAAGAATGAAAGTTGTATATAATTGAAATAGCTTTCCAACGGTAGGTCGTGGGCCCTCACACCATATCGGGATCAAACGTTATGACCCTTTTAGTAACCAGACCTTAAGCTGCCAAAAAAACAAAGAGAAGCTCCGCGGGCCCCACAAGGGGAGGTCGGTGAAACCGACCTAGGGGCCTATAAATGCCCCATAAATCTGTTCTTTTCAGCAAATTAACCTTCTAAAAGTTCCTAGAAAATTTTCTACACCTCTCCCAAATATTATAGTCCAATAAATCAAGAATTTGACAAGATTACGCCAAACTAGTCTGTGAAAGGTGATTGTTCTTGCTTTTGCTTACGCTTGGTGTTGGAAAAGGGTTGATGTGGCTGAGTTTCTTCACATATAAGGTATGTTATTTATCTCATCTTTTATGTTGAATTTATTGGAAGGCCTAGCAAGCCGGAAAAGTGAAAATAGTTATGAAGGAAAGGTCATAAAGTGTTGTGTTATAGTTGTTGTGTTTATGGGCTGTTTTGAACATGTTGTGGCCGTATGGATGGGCTGATTTATGCGTATAAAAATGGCATCTAACATCGTTGGTGTGTTGATGAGATTATATTCCTTGACTGGGATGGAAGAAAGTGTATTTCGTTGTTGTATGTTGAGAAAAAAAAAAAAAAACATCGTGTGGGATGTTTATGGAAAATATTGGTATGAATAATGGTGTTGTTGGAATTGAATTGAATTGCATATTGAAGTGTTGCTAGAACAATTGTTAGTATTGTTGATAGTTTGGCCGGGTTGAATTCCCGGAATTGTTGTTGATTAAAATTGGCCGAGTTAGAATCTCGGGGATGGTGTATTTACAGGGGAAATCTTTGCCGAAATCTCGGTAGCAAGTATTACTTTAAGATTTAACTTCTAGACGTTCTAATCAATATTTGGTAAATGCGACCATTTGTAGATTTTGGGCGAAACGGGAATCGAATTTGGAGAGGCGTAATCAGCGGAAAAGGTATGTGAAGCTATCCCTCTCCTTCCTTTGGCATGTCCTAGGTGTACTAGGCTTGAATTTGAGCCTCGGGGGTTATTCTGTTCATCGAAATTCGATTATGAAATTGAGCACTATTCATTCAGTGCGATTGAACTAGAATCCTTATATCTTGTTGGAAAAATGCTCAAACGTCCGTAACTTGGAATGTAATCGAATTGCCTTGAAACTTCCATAAATGACTCCATTAAGCTTAGTATATGTAATTCGAGTACGCCGCCTCCGTTGACTCGGGCGGACCCGCTATTCTCGGATCGCCGCCCTCGTTTATTTGACTTATTTTTGTACCACAATTGAAGGAAAACTTTTGGCTATTGCCCTAACTATTAAGCGATATTTTTTATAAAACTTTTCAAAACCACTCCGAAGGGAGTGTGATATCTTATTATTCGATTTTCCAAAACCACTCCGAAGGGTGTGAGATTTTATTATTATTATTATTACTATTATCATTATGCCGAAGGGGCTAGGATTAGTATTATGTCACGAGTGGCATGCCCGAAAGAACCGGGGTAGCCGTATGCCACGAGTGACATGCCCGAAGGGGCTAGGATTATTATGTCGGGGCCGGCATGTCCGAAGGGGCCGGGATAGACGTATGTTGGACCGGCATGCCCGAAGGGGCCATCATTTTATTCGGGACCGGCATGTCGAAGGGGCCGGGATAGACGTATGTCGGAACCGGCACACCGAAGGGGGATTACTAGTATTATTATCATTGTTATTACTATTGTTATTACTATTTCTTATTATTATTATTAGGCCGAAGCGGCCGTCCGAAGGACTATTTTATTTAAATATTTAATTCATGTCGGGTAACCTAAACTTGCTTTACTCGCCGTACTTTTACGATATACGCTTCGGTAATGCTTTACATATTCGGTACATTCCTCGTAAATCGACCCCCTTTCTTCGGGGGGGTGCGTTTCATGCCACGCGGTACACCCGGCGAGTAAAAGACTTTGCTAGGAGCTGTTCCGGTGGGATTGGCGAGCTCCATCTCGGTTCGGAGTGCTTTGCCGGGTCGAGTACTTATGTCGAGTATACGTATATCCTAGAGACTTTGCGGACGATTGTTTCGTGGATAGCGCGTCGGGAAGTGCGGATGATTTGTAAATGTTAAAAGAGTATGCATTTTCGGATAATGATTCCGTTTGAAAAGTTTCATGTTTCTTAAAATTTTTTGAAATGACATGTTTTAGTAACGTGAACGTTTAAGGGTTCGCTCAACTCTGAGGAGAGTCGGGTGCCCATCACACCCTAGTAAGGTCGGGGTGTGACAGTCAGAAACCTCCCACTTCATCTTTATCAACCTACAATCACCTGCGAGGAGAGGGTCAGAAATAATTTCCCAAAATACCGACGCGATGCTTTTCGGAGCCTCGTCGTAGACACAGCAATTCGTTGCGAGGAACCATCCTAACAATACAGCTCTATCGCACGATCTAAGAGTCCAAGAAAGGGTAACATAACATCCAAGATGTCCTGTAGCTTCCTGTTTATAGATGTGGGGCCCAACACACCGATAAACAAGACTCTACTAGACACGGCTGCACATTCCGAGAACCGACCGCTCGATACCACTTTTGTCACGACCCGGCCCCCGTGGGCCGTGATCGGTGTCCTAACCTGGACACCCACGCGTACCTACCGTCGACTAGGCGTACCAACCGGCCGATTCCATTTAAGCATACATAAATTCGCACAGGTATAACGTACATCGTATGGAAATATATGCATACATAAACATACTTAGACCTGTACACTAGCCGCTGAGGCTATCATATCAGACAAAGTCGCACATCGCACATACCTACCCGGACAGTGACAACCCACAAACCCACAGACATGTCTACAGGCCTCTAACATACAGAACAGAATCAGAAGACGGGACAGGGCCCCGCCGTACCCAAATGATCATATATACAGAACAAACGGACAACGAGAAGATATATACCAAAAGTATCGGCTCCGGATCAAGGGAGCTCTCCAAACAAAATGAGACGATATCCTAAGCGGCGGCGTACCGTACGGCGCGTACGTACCTTTTGTGGGCATATAACACGCCCCCGAAGAACGGGGGGTCACATTTAAAATGTACCGAGTATGTAAAGCGGAAACATAACATACATAATCAAGATAACCGTGAGTCGAGATATGTAAAATCGTAGCGGACGGATGCAAATGAGCGGACGGAATCGATTCATAACGGAGTCGGACTTACGAGAGCGTACGCGACGTAAGGCCTCGCACAAAGCCGAGAACTCAAATGTATTTACGCGGATGCATCGGTGTCCGAATCAGATTTTCGGTGTGACGGACGAGTAGTTATGATCCAAATCGGACATACGGAAGAAGGGGACGTAATCATGCATAGTCATAATCACATACGTACGTACATATCAAATATCGCATCCGGCCCCTTTAAGGGACGCGGTAATGTGTAACCCGCCCTCGTAGTACGGGACGCGGTGGACGAACGAATCGGATCAAATGCCATCCCGGCCGCCATCCCCATAATATCACATAGTCGGATCATAATCGGATACGGACGTATCCCGGCCCGCACATCCGAGGGACGCGGTGAATAATGCGGTGGAAGTGCACGAATCACGAGAACTGGCCCGGCGCGGTGAAGGAAGCGTTGAGGCATCCACGAACGGACTAATGAGAAACCATATACATACGGACCGACATACGGACTTAATAAAGCGAAATAGTTCGGTAAAAATAAATCGAATCGAGTAGGCGATTATATCGAACGAGTGTCCGTAATCATTCCGGATATCGGACTAATATCAAGATTCGATAGATGGTCATAATACTCATTAGTTAGCGGACGGAAACATAATTAGGAGTTACTTATGAAGAACGGACGAGAAATAGATCAATTTGAGCCATACCGGGAGTATCGGGTTTTGTGGGCCCACCTCGGACCCAACCATAGTAAAATACGTAAATTATGGATAATAAACCTTGGGAGTCGCCCATAACCATCTTAGAGTGTTTCGACTCCATTTATGGAAGTTGCATACTTATAGGTCAATTTAGAGGAAATTGGTTCAACCTTTCTGAATGATTTGGCGCTATTTTCAATCTTGGATTGCGAGAAGCAGAAGTGCGTTCGAGGCTCGTTTTCAAGCCTATCATACTCAGAACATGCCAAAGAATAAAGGGCAAGACTTTACATACCTTGGTTGTGCCTTACGCTCGTCCAATCTTGATTCCCGTTTCACAAAAAATCCGCAAATGGTCACTCTTACGATTACTATTCATGCAAGTTAACATTTCAACTTTGGTTAAGCATTTGACTACCGAAATTCCGGCACACCTCCCCTATAAATAGGACACCCCCGAGATTCAACTCGGCTCAAACTAACCAACAACAAGCCAACAACAGCACCAACAACAATAACAACCAACACAATATGCTTACTTTCCAACGAAATGCCATAATTCTCATTTCGACTTCATACTTTCAAATCAATACTAACTCCACCCATTAAACCTTTATTCATGTTATAAAAATCATCACAACACAACTAACTTATCAAACAAGACAATTCATTTTTATTCCAACCTTTTCATAGCTCACGGCCAACATACATATTTCCATCTTCAATCCAATTTATTCAACTTCCATCTCCAATATAAATTCTACCAAACTACAACTAGAATGTAACATAAAATTCAACTCATTTCATTTATACAACACTACACACACGGCTCCACACACGACCATGCACATGCACGGCTAGACATATACACACACACACACACGGCCTCCACACCACACTCACAACACACAAACTCTTCATACTTCTCATTTATTTCATAAGACCATAACAACATAATCAACCTACTAACAATTTTAACAATTTTCCTCCATACAACTACTATGTTCCACGGCTACACACACACACACACATGCACGGCTAACATGCTCACAAACACAATTCCATGATTTCCATACCATTCCACTTATTCTAACATCCATAAACCTTCCATAACATGAAAGAAAACATGAAATTCTTACCTTTTCCAATAGCTTCTTCTTGCCAAAACAAGCACCCCTTGACTTGAAAATTATATCAACTTGTAGAGCACCTTGAGCTCACTAAGAATATATGAAAATTACAATTTTTGAACTAGTATTGAAGGCTTGAAAATTTCTCTTTTTCTCTCTTTCTCCTTCGGCCGAAAGGCCCTTCTCTTTTTCTCCTTGATTTTTCTTTTGATTTCTTGAAACTTCTTGATGATAAGGACTCTCTTATATTAATTTGGCACATGCAAAACTCATTAAAATTTCCATGGGCTTGGCCTTCATGGCCGGCCACCCCTTAAGTATTGGGCCCAATTTTTCTTTTCATTTATTTGGCCCAATGAACTAAAATTCTCATTTCAAAATTCCCGAAAGAAATTTCCAAAATTCCAAATTTGCCCTTAGGCCTTCTCCATTGTTTCCGCATCCATACTTCCATAACCGGCATACCAACATCAAGAAAAATCCAAACATAACCTTATTCCTTGTAAATCAAGGTTACTTCCAAACTTTCGAATACGCAAAAATGCCGGATGTAACAGAGAGCTCCCTTAATGGGGTTCTTCAACTTCTATTTTTTTTTCTAAGTGTAAAGTGATAAGAAGATGACTTATTAGTCATCTTTTGCACACTAATATAAGTCATACAAGTGTCCATGGCCCACACACATGTGTTGGACCAATTAAAATTGTCCACAAAGTGTGTGGGACCAATTCAAGCCACATGGCCAACATGGCCAATTTTCATGAATTACTAACTTCTAAATATTCCACTTTTTGGTCCCAAATTTTCCTAAATATTCCATGCCAACAAATTCATGAACAACTTGTGTCTCAAAACGAAATCGAAGGTCAAAAGTCTCGACATTGTATCCCGGAATGGTTTTGTCTCCAACCTATCATAATGTGCAAAAAAATGCGGGATATAACAATGAGCCTCTAAGAAGAGTACATAAAATCATAAAGATGAAGCAGTACCCCGCCATGCCCATATATCTACACCAAAAGAATAATACCAACTATTGCAGCTCTGGATCAAATGCAGCGCCTCGATGCAATCTCTGATAAAGCAGCCTAAGTGTCGAGTCTGTCTATCTGTGGGCATGAACGCAGCGTCTACAAACGAAAGGATGTCAATACGGATAATGTACTGAGTATGTAAGGAATGAATAGTAACATGATAAAAGCATGAAGAATAATGTAAGGAAGAAGGACCCTTTATACCTCTTGAGACGTTCATCATGCTCATTTAACCTTTCTATAAAGGAGCATTCCATACACATACATATACTTATGATAATACCATACCCGATCATCTATGTTAGGTGTCACCAATACCCGGCCATAACAATGCTCGGTGTTGTCCATAACCAACTGCAGTGGTGCGCGTGCGGTATATATCATACCCGGCTATATAAGCTCGGTATCATAAAATAGCTATTACATATATGACATACATGAGTATCCAAAAAGGAACGTTATAACTCTATCGGGGTGACATTGAGTCGGTAAGCCCCCGATTTCTATTTTGGAACTGCTATAGTCATCATCATCACTATAAAGTGCTTTTATCAACAATATCTTAAGAATCTCGGAAGCCATGAGCTTCTAACATTCTCTTGGAAGTAGGACATTATGAACATCATAGATGGAATTACGACGAGAAAGTCATGCCTTTAGAAAGAACGGTTAGCCTTAAATACCTTTACACTTTCTTAATTACTTAACGTTGTCCTCCGAAGTCAACAAAATCTACATTCAAGTGGATTCGTACTAAGCTTAGGTCTCAAAGACACTCTTAAGTTCAAACAAGTGCAATTAACGAGTTAACGAAATTTGAGCAGCATTTCCCCTATTTTGTCAACTTGTACCAAATTACAAATCAACTCCCAAACAGCAACAATAATGTTCACAATACCATATTCAAGAAGTTGCATTCCACTCAATCTCAAATTTATCCAAAATCCCTTTTTCAAGTTCATCTCATAGTCATCTTCTTCACTTCAACATTTATGACTTCCCCACTTTAATTCTTTTCTTTTCCAAGAGTTACTAAACCTTTATACCAACTGAATCATGTAAATAATAGGAAGATCATACCTTATTTGTCACGACCCGAATAGAGGGCCATGACGGGTACCCGGAGCTGACTACCGAGCATCACTCATCCTGCTAGTCATCATACTCAGTCTGAACATATATAAACCCCAAAATTATACATAGATATACATAAGCCCATACGGCCACAAAAATGATATACAAAAATGTACACTGACATCATCATGGGAAATAATTTACACACACGTACGTATCTACGAGCCTCTACTAGAGTACTCGACATAAGTAAGGGACAGGACCCCGTCGTGCCTAAATATGTACACAAAATAATCTATCAAAATAGCACCTCCGGAATAATGGAGTGCTCCTAACAATCTGCTGATAAGCTCTTACGGATCCGCACCATCTCCCTGTCTACTTGTGGGCATAAACACAGCGTCCAAAAAGAAAGGACGTCAGTACGAACATTGTACTGAGTATGTAGAGCATAAACAACAATAATACATCGATGAAGCAAGGAGACATCAAGCAAGGAACAACCTGTAACTGACTGCTACTTAAGACTGAATAATGCATGCTAACTTACTTCATAAACATCATCACATCATGTATGCATATATAAGCTACCCGACCATATAGGTACAATGTGATAATCATTAGCCCGCATCCAGGCCTCCCGCGTCCGGAGCACGCATCTCATGCCACCCACTAGTGGTGTCTGCCCATGCCATCTAGACATGGTGTATACGCTGCCCGCCTTAGCGGTGTCTGCTCGGCTATATAGGCACAGTGTAATCTCCTTATCATATACCTATCTTGAATCATGCATAAAAACTTAAAGACAACTATACTCTATCGGGGTGACATAAGGTCGTGAACCCCCGATTCCATTATGGAATAGTCATAACCATCCTGCCTCACCTTGAAGGAATTAGTATTATAAGGTAAGTGTAGCAACAATGAATAAGACCAAGGAATCATTTATTTCATGAGAATCGTATCATGAGCTTTAGGATTTTTTAGACTTAGACTCATCATTACCATTATCGTATTCATAACATATCTCTTTTCTTTACCTCATGTGAAGCTCTTTACAATCATAGACTCATAATTTTCGGAATGTAAGAAAGTCATAGAGAGATAGGAAAAATCATGTTGTAAGAATCATGCCTTAGAAATAAGGGACTAGCCTTACATACCTTTTCGTTTAGCTACTTTATCACCTGAATGTTTGTCACACCCTTAATCCGATAGGGTGTGATGGGCACCCGACCCTTACCTAGGGCCGAGCGAACCCGCTAACTTTCGTAATACTCATAATCACACTGGGCCGCAAAACATGACATAAGCACATAATGAAAATTTTTCAGAAATCAAACATGCCTTTCGTTTTTTTTTTTTTCAAATCAAATGAAATCTGCAATCGTATGAAACCTGTAACATGATGCACAACGGTATTTCGGCTTATATAGCCGCTTGCCAAACAAATCTGTAGCATAATGCATACTAATACACCGGCTTACATAGCCGCTTACAAAATAAATCCGACATATCATACACTCGACACTGTCTGCAAAGTCTCTAACATAACTCCAGATACCCTACAAAGCACTCCGACTCGGCAGCACTCCGGAGGGAATGGAGCTCGCCAATCCAGCTGGAACATCTTCTGCTAACATCGTCTACTCATCTGTGGGTACCTGCGCGGCATGAAACGCAGCCCCCGAAGACAGGGGGTCAGTACGGAATATGTACTGAGTATGCAAAGAAGAAAATACAGAAAGCGAAATCATAACCGAAGTCGGAGTACGGAAAGTGAGCATAATAACCCAAATACCAAAGTACTTACATCGACATACAAATCATACATAAGGGTTCGACGGACAAATAGGATAATCGAATGTCAAAATGCTTCGCTTTCTTTTGAAAAACATTTCGTCTCTCGTATATACGGAAAATGAAACATATCACATGGCCGACATTAACCGAATGCCGAGGAACGTACGGCCCGATCCATATATAACATAATAATGCCGAGGAACGTACGGCCCGATCCATATATAACATAATAATGCCGAGAAACGTACGGCCCGATCCATATATAATATAGTAATCATAAACATACCGTCATATTATCACATATCATATCACATATCATATTGTATCATCAGATCATCACATATCATATCATCAAATCATCACATATCACATACGGTCCGCAATGGGACCCGGCGGACAGAACATGGTCGCCCCTCCTGTCTCGGGCGCCATAACACATCATACTCCAGAAGATTTCATGTCTCCGAAACCCGACATACCGTGGTCAAAGTCCGGTCAATGTCGCGGCTACATCGTGTCAAATGTCCGGGGCAATATCACATATCACATACCGCGGTCAAAAGTCCAGCGGTCAATATCACATATCACATACCGCGGTCAAAAGTCCAGCGGTCAATATCGCATATCACATACTTCGGAATATAACACAGTGCGCACGATAACATACCGGCCCGGGACTCGGCGAAGGATGCAAAAACATAATGCACGAGCAGAATCGTGGGAAATCACATGCAATGCAAAACACTTACAAAGACCCAAAGTAGGATAATCAAAACGAAGGCGTTAGTTCAAAATCGAAACAATAGTCAAATCGATTTTCTTCCGAATATCACTCGGGAACATATCAAACCGAACTTCAGAAATCGTAGGTACGTATCGGAATCATAAGTATACGAAACGTCATTTCGGACTCAACAGATAAATATATAATCATATTCGGGGGACGGAAAGGTAGTCATATTAAGTTCTTTCGAAAATAGGTCATTAGAACCAAACGTAGAAAGTCGCGAGACCCACGGGCGAGCGTTAACCCATATCCGGGCCCGCCGATGAAAATCATAGTCGTTATACATTATAGAAACTTCTACGGACGTTTCACAGCAATCCGAGACCATATATGAAAGTTACGGTCGTTCGTAGTTTTCGGAACCATTTAGGAGCAAAACTCTTTTGAAAACGAACTTTTTAGGCAACTTTTGAAACTTTGTCATAAAAAAGACATAAGGACCATAATTCGACTACGTTAAGAATACAAATGTCAAGAAACAAATAAGAATCGTTTACACGCTTATCAAAGCCATCGGTTAAATACGTAAAAGTTACGGACGTTTGTAGACATAAAATCTTTTCGGAACAAACCGTTTACATAGTATTTCAAATCCAATCATATCGAAGACATACGATCGTAGCTTGACCACACTAAGGATGCCAACATCAAGAAGCAAATCGAATCATAAACATATTCGGATTTTTGGAATAGAATTACCCCCAAGGCTCGTAGCGTATCATAACTTAGCCATATCTAAGACATGCCAAAAGAAGGAAAGGTAAGCTTTACATACCTCGTCCGCCCTCGAAGCTAGTCCAAACTCAAACTTCGGGCTCTCTAAGATCTACAAATACGTCATAATATGCCAAACATTAGCTAAAGGTATTTAGGACCCGATTCCAAACGAATATCAAATTCTACAGAAATTTGGGCAGTACTTCCCCTGCAAATACACCAACCCTGAGAATTTAACTCGACCAAATCAACAACCACAGCACCAACAACAAAACTAGCAACATCAATCATCAATTCAAAATGCATCTAACATTAGTAACTCTTTTCTATACAATTCGACGATATTCCATTTTCACTCAAATCAACACATACCATTAAGCCAACTTTAATGCTCATACATCCAAATACCAATCCGAAACTATTCAAACCAAACTCAAGAATATTTCAAACAATCCACACAACATTCACACGGCCCAACCAATGGGCAACACCACCCGAAACTTCCCAAATTCAACAAGACCAACAATAACACATTTCTTCCTTCCAAATTCACCAACTATACCCATAATCCACACGTTAACGACATCATTTTCATAAATTCAAGAAACTACATTAAAATCACATTATCTTCTCTAACAACCGACAAACGACTCCAACTTCCATTTAAATCATTAAACCATCATTTTCATTATGGAATCCATATCAACAACAACCAAAATATTAAATAAAAATTAGTTCATCACTCCAACATAACCAACACCTACACGGCTTCACTTCAACATACCATATTTCATGAATTTCATGAATTTCCACACACCACAACACATATAAACCATCCATAACATATGAAAAGAGGATCAAAACTTACCTTCTTCACTTAGTTCTTCAACATTTTCTTGTTCCCATGCTCCTCTAATTCCAAATGAAATTATATTCGTGACTATGCGTTGCCGGGCTTCGATTAGTACTTCGTAGCTTGAAATTTCACTCAAAATCCTCAATTTTAGGTGGCATGAGAGGCCACTTTTGATGGCTGAATTTTTGGAAATATTGGGAACTTTTGTGCTTAAAAATGAGATTTTTGTCCCTTAAAACGGAATGCCGAAGTCGGTTTTACCGTAGCCACGATCGTAGCGGTACCACGGGAATGTTGTTTCTGCGTCGACAGTTCAGTTTGTAACGTCTATAATTCTCTACTACGATGTCCTATCAATGAACGGTTTGTTGCATTACAAACTAGACTCGACGAACTTCATTTTAGGATTTTGAAACACCTTAAAACTCCACATATACTATGAGATATGCGCCTCCAAAGTTGACCAAAATCCGTCCCGCATTTCTCAAATTTTCGTTGAACTTATTTTCTTCAATTTGCTCAATCCCGAAATTTTCTGAAATTCTCCATACTTGATATTTATCACTTATTACACTAATAATGGCCATGTTCCCGTGTTTCAAAATATTCTTTCCCGATTACGACTTACGAGATCGTAATTCACCCTTTTTCTTCGTTGTTACGTACTCTCCATGGCTTGTGCCTTCCAAAACATCCCATTACTACGATGAGGTACATGTCAAACTCATGCTCTGAAAACGCGGGGTATAACAATGTTCACCTCCGATATTCACGTTTCTACCTTCAAGAGAGTTCGTACTAACATTAGATAGTCGATAACTTAAGCATGCTTGAACTAAAACTAGAGAAAATTGGGCAGCATCTCCTTTGTTTATACAACTTTCTCTATATCATATATCAAATCCCAAACGTCAATAACCATATCTATAATATCGTACTCAATAATCTTCATCAACCATACATTAGTCAATTCTCCTACTTCCATCTCAAGGGCATTCATAACCATGGTCATAATACTAAATTACATTCTTCCACCTATAAATTTTCTCCCGCATATTCTTAATATCATTTACAACATAACTATACTTGTAACGTATAAAGAGTCATGATTCATATTAAGCTACTACTAAAAAATGCCACTATTCTCATATTTGTAACCTATTTTCTATTTCCTTCCATAATCCAAGTCTTTCAACACCTCAGTACTCTAAATAACATGAATTGATCATAAAACTTACCTTTGATAAGGTAGGAATAGCCTTTGGATGAAAATACTTCACTTGAAGAAAAACCCTAGCTTCAATCCACAAAGTTTTCTTGACTCCAAGCAACCCTAGAGAGCTTCTTGCACTTGATTCTTTTGGTTTGATGATGTTGATCCTTAATTTCTCTTGGATTCTTGTAGATAGAGTGTGGAGAGGGTTCTAGAGGTTTCTTGACAGATGTGGAGAGAAAATGAAATGAAATAAATGAACTTGGGGTCCCTTATATCAACTTACAAATCTGTCCCGACCAAGTTATACGGACACACATACGGTCCGTATAATTTATATGGGCCATATGTGTGACCGTACATTGGTTACAGTGGAGACCCCAATTCTGGGCAGGTTATACGGTCTTAGATACAGGCCGTATCTTTTATACGGTCCGTATAGTGAACCGTACAATCCACAGTTTTCCGAAGCTTGTCCTCGTCGACTCATTTTGCCAATCCTTATGGAACCTTCTTAACACTTGTTTAACACTTCATTAGCAATATAAGGGGTGTTATAACTCTTCTTTTAAGACATCATTAAGTCAAAATTAACTCGGTACTTTGTAAATCCTTTCCGAACCACAACGTATACTTCGCCTTTCCTAACAAACTTTCTTCTCTGGCCTCAAACGTCTTTGGAATCTTAATGAGAACCACTAAGTACTACTTCTTACTTGTAGAAACATCCTATACTTCTTTCCCTGCATTAATCTATTCACCGTACAATGACATGAATTTTTTCGAGGTGTAACATTCTTCCCCCGTTTAAAAACATTTGTCCTCGAATGTTAAGTTCTCGAGAATTCTACAAAAATTTTGCCAGAGTTTTCCCTGTAATATGGCGCTACCATCCTGTCACAACGACCCACGATGTGATGCCTCACAGGGCTACAATACAATGGCAATAAATTTATGGTCACACACGACCAAAAGTATGAAAAGAAAGTACACATACCTCATAATGTCGATGTGTCACCTTGAATCTCTTCCGGGGGTGGAAACAAGTGTGGGTATTTGGACTTCATGTTTTCTTCTATTTCCCAAGTCATTTCTTCTCGGTTATTGTTTCGCCACAAGACTTTGACTGAAGCTATCTCTTTGTTTCTGAGTCTCCGTACTTGCCTATCTAGTATAGCAATAGGTACCTCTTCATAAGCCAACTTTTTCGTCACTTGGACATCACCTATCGGCACAATTCTAGTTGGATCTCCAACACATTTCCGGAGCATTGATACGTGAAATACTGGGTGGACTGACTCAAGTTCTGGAGGTAAGTCCAGTTTATAAGCTACTTAGCCTATCATGCGGACAATCTTATAAGGTCCAATGTATCGGGGACTTAATTTTCCCTTCTTGCCAAATCTCATCACGCCTTTCATCGGTGATACCTTCAAGAATACCCAATCACCAATTTGGAATTCTAAGTCCCGCTGACGGTTGTTCGCATAGGATTTCTGGCGACTTTGGGCTGACAATAATCGATCTCGGATAACCTTGACCTTTTCCACCGCTTGTTGAATCAACTCAAGGCCTATTAGCTATACCTCTCCTACTTCAAACCACCCAATTGGAGATCTACGCTTTCTCCCTTATAAAGCTTCATACCGGGCCATTTGAATACTGGAATGATAGTTGTTGTTATATGCAAACTCAATAACGGGTGAGTGGTCAACCCAACCACCTCCAAAATCTAGCACACATGCCCATAACATATCTTCCAAAGTCGGAATAGTGTGTTCGGCTTGCCCATCAGTTTGCAGATGAAACGCTGTGCTAAGCCTTACCTGAGTACCCAAACCTTCTTTGAAAGACTTCCAGAATTTAGCTGTGAATTGGGCTCCTCGATCTGTGATAATAGATACCAGGACACCATGAAGTCGCACAATCTCTTTGAGATACAACCTTGCATAATCTTCTACCGAGTATGTGGTTCTGACTGGAAGAAAATGAGATGATTTCGTGAGCCTGTCCACGATCACCCATATGGAGTCATACTTGCTTCGTGAACGGGGTAACCCTACAATGAAATCCATGTTGATCACCTCCCATTTCCAGGTTGGAATATCCATTGCTTGCAATAATCCTCCTGGCTTTTGATGCTCGATTTTCACTTGTTGGAAATTTGAACATTGAGCCACAAATTCCGCTATGTCCTTCTTCATTCCGTCCCACCAATACATTAGCTTAAGGTCATGATACATCTTTGTTGCTCCCGGATGAATAGAATACTGAGAGAAATGAGCTTCTTATAGAATTCGATGATGTAATTTCGCAACATCCGGAACACATAACCTGTCTCGGTATCTAAGACCTCCATCTATAGAAATTTCAAAGGGAGACTTCTCTTTCTCATGAAATGTATCTCTATAGTGGCTCAACTGAGGATCTTCATATTGACACTCTTTCACCTCCACATCCAAGGACGAAACAGTTGGATTGTGAATGCCAATTCCTGCATTATCCGAATCAATTAGGGGAACTCTAAGGTTAGCATGTTGGTGGAGCCCATGGATTAATTATTTCTTCTCTTAAGGAACCTCACATAAGCTACGCATTGATTTGCGGCTAAGTGCATCAGCCACTACATTCGCCTTCCCTAGATGGTACAAAATACTCACATTATAATCCTTCAGCAGTTCTAAGCATCGTCTCTGCCATAGACTTAATTCCTTCTGCTTGAAAATATCTTTGGAGACTCTTGTGATCTGTATAAATATCAACATAAACGCCATACAAATAGTGTCTCCACATCTTTAATGCATGAATAACCGCAACCAGTTCAAGGTCATGGGTCGGATAATTCTTCTCATGTTTCCGCAACTGCCTTGAAGCATAGGCAATGACTTTACCGTGCTACACCAACACACATCCTAACCCAACACCAGAGGCATCACAATATACAACATAACCGTCTGGCCCTTTTGGGAGTATCAGAACTGGGGCTGAAGTTAATCTATCCTTTAATTCCTGGAAACTGTGTTCACAAGCATCGGTCCATTGGAATTTCGCTGATTTCTGAGTTAGCTTCGTCAATGGTCTTTGAAATAGAGGAAAATCCTTCCACGAATCTTCTATAATAAACTGCCAAACCTAGAAAACTACGAACTTCTGTAGGTGTTGTGGGCTTTGGCCAAGTATTCACAGCCTAAATTTTTTGAGTATCAACTCGAATGCCATCAGCTGAAATAACGTGGCCCAAAAAAGTCACTGAATTTAGCCAAAACCCATATTTCGAGAATTTTGCTTACAACTCTCGAGTCCAAAGAATTCGAAGGATAATACGCAAATGGTCTGCATGCTCTGATTCTGTCCGAGAGTATACTAAAATATCATCAATGAACATTATCACGAACAGATCTAAGAGAGGCCTGAATACATTATTCATCAAATTCATAAACATCGCTGGAGCATTAGTCAATCCAAATGATATTACCCGAAATTCATAGTGGCCATACCTCGTTCTGAAAGCTGTTTTAGGAATACCTTCTTCTCTAACTTTCACTTGATGATAACTTGACCTCAGATCTATTTTGGAAATCCACTCGGTACCCTGTAATTGCTCAAACAATTCATCGATCCTCGGGAGAGGATATTTATTCTTAATCGTCACCTTATTCAACTGCCTATAGTCGATGCACATCCGTAGGGAACCATCTTTCTTTCTCACAAATAGGACAGGCGCTTCCCAAGGTGATGAACTAGGCCTAATAAACCCCTTCTCAAGCAAATTCTTCAGTTGTGCCTTTAGCTCTTTCAACTCGACGGGAGCCATTCGGTAAGGCGGAATAAAAATAGGTTTGGTGTCTGCTAGTACATCAATAGCAAAATCAACCTCTCTTTCCGGAGGAAGGCCTAGAAGTTCATCTGGTAATACATCCGAAAATTTATTCACTACCGGGATGGATTGAAAAGTCCGCGGCTTTGCTTCGGTGTCATGAACTCGGACTAGGTGATAAATGTAGCCTTTAGCTATTATTTTCCTTGCCTTAAGGTAGGAAATGAACCTACCTCTAGGAGATCTTTGTATTACCTTTCCATTCAAGCACGGGTTCTCCCGTAAAGTGAAATCGAACCACTTTCATTCGGCAATCGACATTGGCATAACATGAGGCCAACCAATCCATACCCATAAATTGCTACAGTGACCCCCCGAATTTGACCCTTATATAAGGGGTAAAAACCCCCCTTTTTCACCAGATTTTAGTCCAGAAATTTCCAGAAATTAGTAGGGAGAGTGAGGGTACCAAAAAGTGAGCAATTTTCAAGCGACAGAATATTAGTTTAGGTCCGGATAACGCATGGTTGTGATTATAGTATTGTTTTGCGGTGGATTTTAGCGTAGATATTGAGGATATTGCTTTCTTAACAGGAAAAAAAAAGGTATGAATCTTTCTCTTTTGGTATTATTTAAGGCTTATTCTCGGAGACAAAGTCCTTAAATAATTGTGTAGTAAGTTGGTTAGTTATGAAAGTTGGAAAATAGCGTGTGGGCAGTTTTATGGTACATATTGGTGTTTGAAATGATATTGTTGATGTTGGTATGGTTGTTGTTGTTGTTGGTTCTTTGGATTGAGATTTCGGGCTAGGCATATAAACGGGGGGAGATCTTTGATTTCGGCGGGATATAAAATAGTTTAATTTGAAAACTTAGGACAAGTGTACGGTGATGAGTCTAACATTAGTGTAATTGCTCTCGAATGTAGATTTACGATCTCGGGCGGATAAGCGTAACTAGTAGGAAGTCTAACAGGTATGTTAAGGCTTGTCCTTTTCTTTCATTGGCATGATTCCTATGATATGATTCCATAAGTGTTTTCATAACCTCCTTGATTTCAAAGCTAGAAGTTTATGACACTTAAAGCTTCTTATGATGTTAAGAACGAGAATGTTTTTATGAGGATTACGTTGAGGATGATTTTATGCTTAAAGGTTTCAAATACGATTTCAATGATGATATGAAAATGTTAAGCTATTTCATGATTTTCTCGATTTATTTCATTGTTGTTGATCTCACCTTATAAATTGTTCCTCCAAGGTGGGATACGGCGATAGTTTTCATTTGAACTCCTAAGCATGCCATGAGTATAATATATGTATATGGCTATTTTGTGACATTACAGAGAGCTCTATTATTTCATTTTGATTATGCACTTCACTCATTTTCATTCTTCATGTATATATAAGGCACAATTGACAGGGGTGACGCTGTGACCTTTGTTGTGTATTACAAGGCCCAGTTGACTTGGGGTGATGCTGTGGCCCTTGTTGTGATGTGTATATATATGGCACAGTTGACAGGGGGTGTGCTGTGGCCTTTCTTTGTGATGTGTATATATATGGCACAGTTGACAGGCGGTGTGTTGTGGCCCTTGTTGTGATGTGTATATATATGGAACAGTTGACAGGGGATGTGCTATGGCCTTTATTGTGATGTGTATATATATGGCACAGTTGACAGGGGATGTGCTGTGGCCTTTGTTGTGATGTGTATATATATGGCACAGATGACAGCGGGTGTGATGTGGCCTTTGTTGTGATGTGTATATATATATGGCACAGTTGACAGCGAGTGTGCTGTGGCCTTTGTTGTGATATGTATATATATGGCACGGTTGTGAGCTGGGCGCGCTTTTGTTGTGATGTGTATATGTATGGCACAGTTGACCAGGGGTGACGCAGTGGCCTTTGTTATGATGTGTATATATGGCACAGTTGACAGGGAGTGACGTTGTGGCCTTTGTTGTGATATTTCTATGGATATATGTGTTTCTTTGATATAGCTACACTGATGCATTTTTTTGCCCATTCATTGACATGTCTCAAATGTTTTCCAGGATTTTATGTATATGTCGATTTCATGCCTTACATACTTAGTACACTATTCGTACTGACCCCCTTTCTTCGGGGGCTGCGTTTCATGCCGCGGTACGGACCCTCGGTTTGGTGATCCTCGGCTTAGGACTTCGCTTGCCGCTTGGAGAGCTCCATTGTTCCGAAGCTTGAGTTATTTTGGTAAAGATCCTTTTGACATAGACTTGGTTATACTCTTAGAGGTCTGGAGACATATGTGGGTTGTGTATATACAATTTGGTCAGCTATATCGATGTAGTTCGTCTTGGATTTCCCCGTGTATAGTGGCAGCCTTGTCGGCTTGCATATTTGTTATGTTTTGGTTAACTGTGACTTCTCAGGAGACAGGTTCTTTCTGATGTATGATATGATAAGATCACAGCAGGCTTTTACAGAGTGCCATATTTTTTTCAGTTTCAGTCTGATTATATCTAGCAGGTCGTATACGGGTGCCCAGCTCGGGCACTAGTCATGGCCCATCGGTTTGGGTCGTGACAAAAGTGGTATCGAGCGAGTTCATCCTCGGAGTGTCTACAGACCGTGTCTAGTAGAGTCCTGTTTATCGGTGTGTTGTGGACCACATCTATAAACAGTAAGCTACAGGACATTTAGGATGTCATCTTTCTTTCTGATCATAGATCGTGCAGTAGAGCCAATGATAGGAAAGTTCGTTCTTGGTACGATTTTTGTTAAATTGCAGGATTGTAGTTGAGAAGAGGACAAGTTCAGTTAATGGGAGCGTAAGTGAGGCTCCGTAGGGGGACATGAGGCCCGTATCACCCGTCGACTCAGGATCGAGGATATCAAGAGGTATAAGAAAAAGTATCAGCTATTCCATTGAGACGGACCCATCGGAGGATGTGGCTCCAGTAGGAGGAGACCCGACTGAGAAATTATATGACAAAGACCCGTTTAAGGATTCATGAGACTCTTGTGGGCGAAGACGTAATTGAGGAAGTACAGAGTTTGGCACATCCAGATTTTCCCTACGTTTCAGCATTATGTTAGGCCAGACTAGTAGACAGTGGGAAGACAAGGATGAAGAGCACACTTCACTCTATAGCCCACCAGATCAGGCTAAGGACCGATCGGCTACAAGTATATGAGTCTTTTATGGAAATTTCCTATGTGCGTATATAATTACTTCAGGGTAATACTGAATAGTGATGAGCGGAAATCCTAAAGAGGATCAGTGACTTAAGTATTTGGAGGTAACTGCGGTTAAGGTGTTGTCGCCACCATTGGGAGTCATGAAATTTAGGATGGAAGGTAGTCATATACACAGATGAAGGGTGAATATTGAGGATTGAAAAGGCCAAAATAGCATTCGCTTAGTCAGAAAAGTAAGAGATCCTTTTAATCTGGCGGGAGATGCATTACGAGAATGTTTTGGAATCTGTTAGAACTTCAACTTGTTATAGGTCATGCGATAAAGGTCACGCAGTAGGGTGGATGTGATCGTACCAGCATTAACACACCGGATCCCATTGGCACTCCAAGGTTAAGCGTCTTTGGGGTGAGAGTAATACTAGGATGGGTGACCCCCTGGGAAGTATATTAAGAGTCCTACAAATTCAGACAAACGAGACAGATGAGAAGCTAGAGTAGCCTAAGGGAAATTAGAGTATGTTGAGTAGTTGGAAACCCCGAAAGATCGCGAAGGATGAGGTGGACTAGACCGGCAAAGAGAAAGATGGTGCATCACAGCTCTAGAATTAGGATGAGTTCGAATAGTATTGGGAAGTACTTTGTAAGCGAGGCATTAGTAAACATATATATACGTATGTGTTGGACATGCCATATGTGGCTGTGCCAACCGGTATGTGTGTCCTAGCAACCGACGTTACGGTATCCTGAAGGCATCAATCGAACAGGGCAGTGAAGTTCAAGTGATAGATGTTACAAGGTAAGTTGATGATATTTTCACCACAGGTTAGAGTTGGAAAGTCCTAATGCAATAACATCAGGGAAAGGAAGAAAGTGAATAGATAGAAAGTAAAGAGATTAGAATGTCTTAAGAAAAGGGAAAAGTGTAAGAAACAAGAGTGACTGAAGCTTCCAAGAGAGGCGATGGGCAAGGCAAGGGATTAATTAGATAAAAATTCAAAGGTAGGCAAGCAAAAGGGATAAAGGATGGCAGTGTGGAATAAAAGACGAATGCGTGGGGTTAGGGAATAGACTTCGATAAGTGGGACTAAAGGATAGTAGCCATAACTAGGAATGTGAAGTAAGAGAAAGAATGATCAGGCCTTGCAACGATACTAAGAGATTTCCAGCTCTCGAGAGGTATATAAAGGGATAAATGTGTGGTCATACTGACACGGTTGCCTCGGACACGGAGAAGCTTTCCCAGAAGATGATTTAAGAATAGAACGGATTTGCACATTTAAAGGAATATTTCACGAACTTTAGGGTCGATGCTACAAAATAACAAGTGGGGAAGGGCGCTCGGGGTGGAAGGAACTCAAGGAAGGTTTGAGGATGAAAGCAGGAAAGGTACACTAATGGGCTGGTCAAAAGGAGAGGAAAGAAGAAGAAAGGAAGAAAAGAAAAATTGAGCAATCACCAAGGACAAGCGAGAGGTTAATGAACTAACAAAGCTAACCGGGAGGTAGTACATCAATGACATGGGATGAGGATAAGGAATACCGAGAATTAATTATAAAAGTAATAGAAGGATGTATGGGAAATATTCGTGAGTATGGGCTAGCCTTGGCGGCAGGAAGGAAAAGAAAGAAGAGGGTATATTTGTAAGGAATTCATGACATGAACAAGAAGTGGCAGAACACTGGAAGAACTACAACGCATAGGTGGGATGCAAATAAGTAGTTAAGGAAAATTCTGGATAAGTGAGCTAAGTGAATAAAAGGATTGATAGTGGAAGTGGAAAAGTGCAGCGTAGTAACTCTCAATGATATATTGTAGACGTAAAGTGAGATCGGAAACTCAGAGTAAGTAGAATTTTGGTGATAATAGTTGTGGAGGAAGACGAGGGATAAAAAGAGCAAAGTGTGACCAAACGTTCCGTAAAATGTGTTGATGGATTCCAATGTTCCCATTAACCCGTTGATTTGGGAAATGTTCAGTCATAAAAGGTAAAAGTAGAAAGGCCTTAAAGAAGGCAGTGGGAATGGATCTGTAATGCATAAGCGCTTCATTCAAATGCAAAGCCCTCGATTAGATGAAAGGAAAATAAGTCAAGCTATACAATGAGAGAATTCTGGTATTATAAGAGACCAAAGGAGTTGGAGGGTCGTTAAGGTTGGCCAATGACTACTGATATTTGGGAGTTACTATTGTATAAGAAAACCCTTAAAAGGGGGAAAAGCGAGATCTAGTCTGAAATGAGGTATAGCCTGTTAAAATTCAAGGAAAGAAAGATGTTAGCTTAAAGAAGCCAAAATTCGGGATGTAGTGGCATATCAAGAATGTATTAAGAGGGAGCAGAAATGAATTAAAGATAAGCATACCACAAAGCAGGTATGAAAAGGAATTAAAATGGATCAAGAGAATACTTCATGCGGACGTGAGATATGATATTTCTAGACCAGGGAAATTTGTGTTGTACCTAAATAGGCAGCGACGTATCCTAAAGAGTAATAAAGCTCTGCATGCTAACTACAAAGAGAATGACGAAATGGATGATGAGTACAAAGGACACTTTAGGTTATAACGGAAGAAAATCTTGATATTAAAGGAAAAATATGAGAATCTTAACAAAGGGAGTACCATAAGCGGTGTGGCGATCTCTAAAGAGAGAAAGAACGATGTGGGTTGTTACACCTGGCATTTTTGTACATTTGAATATCTCGAGTTAATGGCGAGAAGTTAAGGACAAGACTATGTTCTAAAATTATTTTAATGCATAGTAGGTTATGAGCATTATTTATGGACGTTGGTAGTATGGAAATAATGAGAAAGGTTAAGGGTAAAAAGGAAAATTCGGAAAAGGGTTCATGGAAATATTATGGAAGGCTAAGGGCAAAATGGGAATTTCACAAGAAGTCTTGAAAATCTTGGAAGGGCCAAACTTATGTGGCAAGACACCTAGTCTTTTTTTTTTTTGGATTAAATTTTAAGAAATTTCAAGAAAATTCTAGACAATAAAGAAAAGGAGGGAAAAGAAAGAAAAATCTAGAGAGGGGCATGTGCCCCTCACATGCATGTGAATTATATATATATATATATATATGAGGAGTAGTCATATTTTAAGAAGAGAGAAAGAAACAAGAAAGAAAGAAAGAAACAAAAGAAAAAAAAAAAGAGAGGGAGTCACGGCCATGGCTGGCTGAATTCAGCCATGGCAAATGATCATGGAAAAATTATTTTCTTCTTGTTTTCCCACTAATTAGAAGGTCCTTTACGACGTGGAGGAGTTGTTGGAAGAAGAAAACTATCCGTTCTTGCAAAAGAGGTTCCTAGCCGAGTGGGAGTTGAAGGAAAAGGTAAGGTGCAATCTTGTTTTTCATATGTTATGAATGGTTGTGGACGTGTGATAGTGTGTTGAGATGAATGGAATTCATGAAATGAAGATGTTGGTGTGTGAAGCCGTGTGTATGTTATATGGTATAGGAGTGAAGAGTTAAGTTTATGAAGCATGTTGATTGTTATGTTATGGACTATGTGATGAATAAATGAATAAAAATTCATGAAAGTTGGTATGTTGGAGTCTAGCCGTGAGTATGGTTGGTTGGTGTAGGAAGAACGAATTAAATTAATTTAGTGTTCTTGGTTGATTGTGGTGTAGATTCTAGGATGAAAATGAGTGCTTGACGATTTAAATTGAAGATAAGATTGTTGTGGGCTGATTTGGAGCTTAGTGTGTCTTTAATATACTTTCTTGAAATTATGGAAATAATGTTGTTGATATATGGAAGTGTGGGTGTAGTTTATGAATTTGAAAGAAATAAATGTATTGTTGGTGTCCTTATGGTATTTGGAAGATTTCGGGTACTATGGTATGTTGTTTGGGTCGTTTGAACATAGTGAAGTGTTTTTGAAATTTGTTTAAGTGGTCTCGGATTAATACTCGAATATGCGAGCATTGATGATAGCTTGAAAATATATAATTGGAAGGTTGTCGAAATATGTGGAGATGACTTGTTAATGTTAGAATATATTTGGATATGTTATTGTTGGTTTTGTTGTTAATATTGTGGCCGAGTTCCATTCTCGGGTTGTTGTTGTTGAATTGGGCCGAGTTAGAATCTCGGGGATGGCGCATTTACAGGGGAAATGCTGCCAAAATTTTGGTAGACAAGTGTTACTTCGAGAATTTACTTCTAGATGCTCAAGTTGACATTTGGTAAATGTGACCAAATCGTAGATTTTGGCGGATTTGCAAATTGGATTTGGAGACGAAGGAGCGAGAAAGAGGTATGTAAGACTTTACTTTCCTTCTTTGGCATGTCTTAGATGTAATAGGCTTGAACACGGGCCTCGGGGATAATTCCTTTCCTAGAAAACCGAGATTGAAATTAGTTACTATTCATTCAGTAGAATTGAAATAGAAATTGTGCAAAAGGTGGGAAAAACCTCCTAGACCTCTAGAACTTGCATAAACAAGACCCGAGTACCCTAAGACTCTCTTAAGTAATGTCATGAAACGTATTATACATCAATTGTGTACGCCGCCTCATTTGACCGAGGTGAGCCCATTGTTCCCGGATTTCCTTCGGTCTCTCCGGTTACTCACCGACAAATGTTGTAACTATTCTAAGGGGAATATTTTCATGATGAAAGTGATGACGATGATGTAAAGGAAAGAACATGTTTATGACTCCATGACTATGAGCCTTAAGTCAAGAATTCAATGCGAATATGAAAGAGATAGACTAGTCCTTGATCTTCGATTCTACCCTTTAGCTATAGTATTATTTTCTAAGGATTTCAAAGTCTACAAACAAACGCATATGATGTCCATGATCTCATTCCATGTTTTCTCTTAATGATATCTGTCCGTTGATAGTCTCGCCTTAAAATACTCGTTCCTTCAAGGTGAGACAAAGCGATCCGGTTAATCCATAATGTAATCGGAGGTCACCGACCTTACGTCACTCCGATAGACATATGACCTTCCTTGGGCTCCCATGCATGTTGTTTATATGATAATGTATATAATACTTGATATTGATGAATGTATATGTGTGCATTGTATATGTGGGGAATGGGGAGGGCAACTGTGTCCACGATTCGGTGGCTTATCATCCCGAACGCGGGATGCCGGACGCGGGATATGGGAGAGCCGTACGCGGCGTCTGTTATGTGATGTATGATATATATATATATATAATATGATATACTTGGGACATTGTTGGGGAGGGGGGTGGGAGAGCCGATGAATTCGGCGTCGCAGAATCGCAAGTAAAAAGTACCGTTTTCCGAAAAGTATCTGTTTTCTATGTACAAGAACAAGAAACACCGTATTCAAAAAAAAAAAAAAGGAGCTAGGCATGCATGGAATCCGCCCTCAGCGGCACGCACATGTACAGGTTCCTTTCAACCTATGATATGCTTTATAGTTCTATGCGATTCGTCCATATGTACAGGTTATCCTCTTATCTCATCACAGATTCTATAATCCCATGGTATTGTTGTTCATAACTATGTTCCTGTTCGTATTATTATTCATGTCTTACATACTCAGTACATTGCTCGTGCTGACCCCTCTTCTTCGGGGGCTGCGTTCATGCCGCGCAGGTACACCCAGACGGATAGAAGCTAATATAGAAGATGTTCCAGCGAAGTTGGCGAGCTCCGTTTGGCCTGGAGTGTTGCCGAGTCAGAGTACACGTGCCGGGATTTCGATCACGGTTAGAGACTTTGCGGACGAGTCGTGGGTACCGACGATCGATGATTTGTCGGTGGCTTCATAGGCCAATGTGTCGGTTTGTATTATGATACAAGTTTTATTTACAAATTCGAGTTGCTCGGAAAGCAACAAAGAATATTTTTAGTAAGATTTGTCTTGTGTATTTGACTTAGAGGATTTCAAAAAAAAAAAAATTTCGCATGGAATAAGAGTCGGAGGGTTCGCTCGGCCCTAGGGATGGGTCGGGTGCCCATCACACACGATCAAGATTGGGGTGTGACAAAGTGGTATCGAAGCGAGGTCGGTCCAAGGGTTGTACGCAAAGTCGTGTCCGGTAGAGTCCTGTTTATGGGTGTGAAGCCGGCCACATTTATAAACAGGAGGCTACGGGGCATTTAGGAATTGTTGACCTTCTTTCTGTCTTGTGATCGTGCGATAGAGCCAAGTCATAGGAAATAAGATTCCTTATGCTAATCGTCGACTACCGTAGGCGCCCAGTATCGGCGAAAAGAGGCAAGGAATGATATGGAAGTCAAAAGAGGTGAGACTGGATGAATATATTTGTTCTGTCACGTGGAGTTGGGCGCCAGACAGGAAATAGTCATGCACCGGCAGAAAGTGAATATCGAGAAGAGAGAAGGGTAAAACGGTAAATGTAAAAGAAAAGACGTATTACGAGAATGTTCCGGAAACTGTGAGGCTTCGACTGGCTTTGAATCATGTAGTAAAGGCCATGTGAGGAAGTGGACGCGATGATATTAGCATTGAGGCACCGGATTCTACCAAAGTTTCGGGGTTAAGCGTGCTCAGGTGGGAGCAATTTCAGGATGGGTGACCCCCCTGGGAAGTATGCAAGAAATTCTACATATCCAGACTTAAGAGACAAATGAGAAGCTAGGGTAGCCTAAGGGAAACTAGGGTGTACGGAATGGTTGGAAACTATCAGAAGACGCGTAAGACGAGACAGGCTAGTTTGGTGGAGAGACAGAAAGTGTATTGCAGCTCGGGAATTAGGATAGGCTTGGACAGCGCTTGGACGTATTTCGTGGGCTAGTTAATAGTAATTATATATGTATATATGAAGGTGTAGGATATCCCAACTATGATTATATCGGTGGACATGTGAATCCCAGCAACCGAAGTTATGATACAAAAGGCAGTAATCGAGTAAGGGTACCGAAGTTCGAGTGACAGCAAGAGTAAATGGTACAAGTGTTACAAAGTAAGCTATTATTATTCTACTATAGATTGAGAGTGGGAATGAGGATATGAGACGAAGTATAAAGGGATAATGGTATAGGTGCGCCCTAAAAGGGGGGAAGCAGGTGAGAGAAATGTAAGGATGAGATAAAGACAGTGTTTGATATGAACGCTTGAGCTACTGAGGGGACCCTTTACTGAAGTGAATTAGTAAGGTCGGGGGAAACCGACAATGAGTAGATAGAAGTCCGGGTAATGCTTAAGATAATATGAGAAGTTCGCACAAACTTTGAGTAGTGCGACGCCAGAAAATGGACGTATATAAAGAGAAAGAATATGACAAAGAGAACGGTATGGGATAGCTTAGGAGCTAATATGAAGAATGGAAAATAACTTTGAAAAGGGAGCTTCCCCGAGGTGCTTATGCGACCCTGTAAGGCTAGTTGAACATTCGAGGACGAATGTTCTAAAAGGGGGGAAGGATGTTACACCTCGCATTTTTGTACATTTGAATATCCCGAGTTAATGGCGAGAAGTTAAGGACAAGACTATGTTCTAAAATTATTTTAATGCATTAGTAGGTTATGAGCATTATTTATGGACGTTGGTAGTATGGAAATAATGAGAAAGGTTAAGGGTAAAAAGGAAAATTCGGAAAAGGGTTCATGGAAATATTATGGAAGGCTAAGGGCAAAATGGGAATTTCACAAGAAGTCTTGAAAATCTTGGAAGGGCCAAACTTATGTGGCAAGACACCTAGTCTTTTTTTGGATTAAATTCTAAGAAATTTCAAGAAAATTCTAGACAATAAAGAAAAGGAGGGAAAAGAAAGAAAAATCTAGAAAGGGGGCATGTGCCCCTCACATGCATGTGAATTATATATGTATATATATATATATGAGGAGTGGTCATGTTTTTTTTAAGAAGAGAGAAAGAAACAAGAAAGAAAGAAAGAAACAAAAGAAAAAAAAAAAAAAAAAAGAGAGAGGGAGTCACGGCCATGGCAGGCATTTGAATTCGGCCATGGCAAATGATCATGGAAAAATTATTTTCTTCTTGTTTTCCCACTAATTAGAAGGTCCTTTACGACGTGGAGGAGTTGTTGGAAGAAGAAAACTATCCGTTCTTGCAAAAGAGGTTCCTAGCCGAGTGGGAGTTGAAGGAAAAGGTAAGGTGCAATCTTGTTTTTTATATGTTATGCATGGTTGTGGACGTGTGATAGTGTGTTGAGATGAATGGAATTCATGAAATGAAGATGTTGGTGTGTGAAGCCGTGTGTATGTTATATGGTATAGGAGTGAAGAGTTAAGTTTATGAAGCATGTTGATTGTTATGTTATGGACTATGTGATGAATAAATGAATAAAAATTCATGAAAGTTGGTATGTTGGAGTCTAGCCGTGAGTATGGTTGGTTGGTGTAGGAAGAACGAATTAAATTAATTTAGTGTTCTTGGTTGATTGTGGTGTAGATTCTAGGATGAAAATGAGTGCTTGACGATTTAAATTGAAGATAAGATTGTTGTGGGCTGATTTGGAGCTTAGTGTGTCTTTAATATACTTTCTTGAAATTATGGAAATAATGTTGTTGATATATGGAAGTGTGGGTGTAGTTTATGAATTTGAAAGAAATAAATGTATTGTTGGTGTCCTTATGGTATTTGGAAGATTTCGGGTACTATGGTATGTTGTTTGGGTCGTTTGAACATAGTGAAGTGTTTTTGAAATTTGTTTAAGTGGTCTCGGATTAATACTCGAATATGCGAGCATTGATGATAGCTTGAAAATATATAATTGGAAGGTTGTCGAAATATGTGGAGATGACTTGTTAATGTTAGAATATATTTGGATATGTTATTGTTGGTTTTGTTGTTAATATTGTGGCCGAGTTCCATTCTCGGGTTGTTGTTGTTGAATTGGGCCGAGTTAGAATCTCGGGGATGGCGCATTTATGGGGAAATGCTGCCAAAATTTTGGTAGACAAGTGTTACTTCGAGAATTTACTTCTAGATGCTCAAGTTGACATTTGGTAAATGTGACCAAATCGTAGATTTTGGCGGATTTGCAAATTGGATTTGGAGCGACGAAGGAGCGAAAAAGAGGTATGTAAGACTTTACTTTCCTTCTTTGGCATGTCTTAGATGTAATAGGCTTGAACACGGGCCTCGGGGATAATTCCTTTCCTAGAAAACCGAGATTGAAATTAGTTACTATTCATTCAGTAGAATTGAAATAGAAATTGTGCAAAAGGTGGGAAAAACCTCCTAGACCTCTAGAACTTGCATAAACAAGACCCGAGTACCCTAAGACTCTCTTAAGTAATGTCATGAAACGTATTATACATCAATTGTGTACGCCGCCTCATTTGACCCGAGGTGGGCCCATTGCTCCCGGATTTCCTTCAGTGCTCCGGTTACTCACCGACAAATGTTGTATTTATTCTAAGGGGAATATTTTCATGATGAAAGTGATGACGATGATGTAAAGGAAAGAACATGTTTATGACTCCATGACTATGAGCCTTAAGTCAAGAATTCAATGCGAATATGAAAGAGATAGACTAGTCCTTGATCTTCGATTCTACCCTTTAGCTATAGTATTATTTTCTAAGGATTTCAAAGTCTACAAACAAACGCATATGATGTCCATGATCTCATTCCATGTTTTCTCTTAATGATATCTCTGTCCGTTGATAGTCTCGCCTTAAAATACTCGTCCTTCAAGGTGAGACAAAGCGATCCGGTTAATCCATAATGAAATCGGAGGTCACCGACCTTACGTCACTCCGATAGACATATGACCTTCCTTGGGCTCCCATGCATGCTGTTTATATGATAATGTATATAATACTTGATATTGATAAATGTATATGTGTGCATTGTATATGTGGGGAATGGGGAGGGCAAGCGTGTCCACCGATTCGGTGGCTTATCATCCGGACGCGGGATGCCGGACGCGGGATATGGGAGAGCCGCACGCGGCGTCTGTTATGTGATGTATGATATATATATATATATATAATATGATATACTTGGGACACTGTTGGGGAGGGGGGTGGGAGAGCCGATGAATTCGGCGTCTGGAACTGCAAGTAAAAAGTACCGTTTTCCGAAAAGTATCTGTTTTCTATGTACAAGAACAAGAAACACCGTATTCAAAAAAAAAAAAAAAAAAAAGGAGCTAGGCATGCATGGAATCCGCCCTCAGCGGCACGCACATGTACAGGTTCCTTTCAACCTATGATATGCTTTATAGTTCTATGCAGTTACCGTCCATATGTACAGGTTATCCTCTTATCTCATCACAGATTCTATAATCCCATGGTATTGTTGTTCATAACTATGTTTCGGTTCGTATTATTATTCATGTCTTACATACTCGGTACATTGCTCGTGTGACCCCTTTTCTTCGGGGGCTGCGTTCATGCCGCGCAGGTACACCCAGACGGATAGAAGCTAATATAGAAGATGTTCCAGCGAAGTTGGCGAGCTCCGTTTGGCCTGGAGTGTTGCCGAGTCAGAGTACACGTGCCAGGATTTCTGATCACAGTTAGAGACTTTGCAGACAGAGTCGTGGGTACCAGCAGTCAGTCTGTCAGTGGCTTCATAGGCCAATGTGTCAGTTTGTATTATGATACAAGTTTTATACAGTTACAAATTCGAGTTGCTCGGAAAGCAACAGAAAGAATATTTTTAGTAAGATTTGTCTTGTGTATTTGACTTAGAGGAAAAAAAAAAATCGCATGGAATAAGAGTCAGAGGGTTCGCTCGGCCCTAGGGATGGGTCGGGTGCCCATCACACCCTGATCAAGATTGGGGTGTGACATGGGTGCAGATAGAAAGGCAGCAGCATCACTAGAAATTAGAAATTATATCACGGGTCACTAACCATGCGGAGCATAAGGGTATGTATTATAGAATTATATGAATCATCAGCGTAAGGTTATGCCCCGCAGATGGGGATGGACACACCGAAAAGCTAACAAGGAATGACAGCTAACTAAGTGATCACTGGAATGAGGAAGTCAAGGGTAAGTATACCATACCGATGTTGGAAAAGAAGCTGCGGTAAAGTGAGAATTGCCCTAACTTCATAATTATAAGTTATATTGCAAGATTTGAGGAAAAGGAATTGAAGGGAGAGTTTGACAAGAGCTCGAAGATATTGTGAGCTATAGACCGGTTCGAACTATGATTATTGGTTCATCGCAATATATAATCCTGCTACGAGAAATAATAAAGATGGTGATGGAACATTAGGAACCGTTAAGAGATTGTATTGAGGATATGCTTATAACTGATCATGGAAGGGAATTAAGATGGATGGTTGAAGAAACGTAACCGTTAAGAATAAGGATTTGTCAGTAGCAGAGTACCGCTGAACAAGCAACGGGACATTAGTATAAGAAAATTTATGATGAATCGAAAAGTTTGGCTGAGAAATTACGAGGGGATAATCTGTCCCGTATCTAAGCTCAACAAGTACAAGTAGGGATAGCCAAGATAGCATCGGAGGAGTCAACAAAAGAAAGAAGAAAGTGTTGTATTCAAGCAAGGGAATTATCCGTTAATAAAGAAATGAGGAACGAAGAGGAAGGGCGCTCGCAGGACGGCGAGTAACCGTGGCGTGGCTAGTTAAACCACAGGAAGGAAGATAGAATGAGAATGGAATACTAGCTAACTTGTATACATGAAGATTGAAGACTGTACGACTCACAAATGAATTTGATAAGGAGCTAAGAAAGAGCAGGACGAAACGGACCAAATTATAGTATAAGTATATGGTAATCGAACAAAAATTCAATAAGGATATTTAGTATCGGTGCACTACAACATTCGAGGACGAATGTTTTTAAGGGGGGAAGGATGTTACACCCCGTATCTTCGAAGAAGCACTTATCAAATTTGAAACATAAGTACGTTGACTTATGGTTAAGTAAAATCACTTTGGAAGGTAAGGAGCAAGCATTATTAAGTATATTTAATGAGTTAAAGATGTATATAAGGTATACCGGAGGGTTTTATAAGGAAATGAGTGGAAGTAATGGAGTAGTACGACTTTGGAGAAAGGATGGGTGAAGTCTGTGTGTGAAAATTTTTGTCCAACTTGGGGGACAAATATCTCTTTGCATATGAAGTGTTTTGAAGTGAAACAAAAGCTTAAAATGAAGTTCGTCGAGTCTAGTTTCCAACGCAACTAACCGCTTATCGATAAGGCATCGGAGTAGAGAATTATGGACGTTACAAGTTCGGCTGACAAAGTAGAAACGCGTGCTACAGTACTGCTACAGTACCGACTTGCTACAGACTGCTACAGTAAATTACTACAGTGACCCGACCCGAATTTGACCCTTATATAAGGGGTAAAAACCCCCTTTTTCACCAGATTTTAGTCCAGAAATCAGTAGGGAGTGTGAGGGTACCAAAAAGTGAGCAATTTTCAAGTGACGGAATATTAGTTTAGGTCCGGATAACGCATGGTTGTGATTCTAGTATTGTTTTACGGTGTATTTTAGCGTGGATATTGAGGATATTGCTTTCTTAACAAGAAATAAAAGGTATGAATCTTTCTCTTTTGGTATTATTTAAGGCTTATTCTCGGAGACAAAGTCGTTAAACAATTGTGTAGTAAGTTGGTTAGTTATGGAAGTTGGAAAACAGCGTGTGGGCTGTTTTATGGTACATATTGGTGTTGGAAATGATATTATTGATGTTGGTATGGTTGTTGTTGTTGTTGGTTGCTGAATTGAGATTTCGGGCTAGGCATATAAACAGGGGAGATGCTGCCCGATTTCCGGCAGGATATAAAATAGTTTAATTTGAAAACTTAGGACAAGTGTACGGTGATGAGTCTAACATTAGTGTAATTGCTCTCGAATGTAGATTTACGATCTCGGGTGGATAAGCGTAACTAGTAGGAAGTAGAACAGGTATGTTAAGGCTCGTCCTTTTCTTTCAAAGGCATGATTCCTATGATATGATTTCATAAGTGTTTTCACAACCTCCTTGATTTCAAAGCAAGAAGCTTATGACTCTTAAAGCTTCTAATGATATTAAGAACGAGAATGTTTTTATGAGGATTAGGTTGAGGATGATTTTATGCTTAAAGGTCTCAAATATGATTTCAACGATGATATGAAAATGTTAAGGTATTTCATGATTTTCTCGATTTATTTCATTATTGTTGATCTCACCTTATAAATTGTTCCTCCGAGGTGGGATAGGGCGATAGTTTTCATTTGAACTCCTATGCATGCCATGAGTATAATATATGTATATGGCTATTTTTTGATATTACAGAGAGCTCTATTATTTCATTTTGATTATGCACTGCACTCATTTTCATTCTTCATGTATATATAAGGCACAGTTGACAGGGGATGACGCTGTGACCTTTGTTGTGTATTACAAGGCCCAGTTGACAGGGGTGATGCTGTGGCCCTTGTTTTGATGTGTATATATATGGCACAGTTGACAGGGGGTGTGTTGTGGCCCTTGTTGTGATGTGTATATATGTGGCACAGTTGGCAGGGGGTGTGCTGTGGCCTTTGTTGTGATGTGTATATATATGGCACAGTTGACAGGCGGTGTGCTATGGCCTTTGTTGTGATGTGTATATATATGGCACAGTTGACAGGGGGTGTGCTGTGGCCTTTGGTGTGATGTGTATATATATATGGCACAGTTGACAGGGGGTGTGTTGTGGCCTTTGTTGTGATGTGTATATATAGCACGGTGACAAATCGTGTGTTTCTTTGTTGTGATGTGTATATGTATGGCACGATTGACGGGGGGGTGACGCTGTGGCCTTTGTTATGATGTATATATATGGCACAGTTGACAGGGGGTGACGCTGTGGCCTTTGTTGTGATATTTCTATGGATATATGTGTTTCTTTGATATAGCTACACTGATGCATTTATTTTGCCCATTCATTGACATGTCTCAAATGTTATCCAGGATTTTATGTATATGTCGATTTCATGCCTTACGTACTCAGTACACTATTCGTACTGGCCCCCTTTCTTCGGGGGCTGCGTTTTATGTTCGCAGGTACAGACACTCAGTTTGGTGATCCTCCGGCTTAGGACTTCTGCCCAGCCGCTTGGAGAGTTCCATTGTTTCGGAGCTTGAGTTATTTTGGTGCAGATACTTTTGACATAGACTTGGTTATACCCTTGGAGGTCTGTAGACATATGTGGGTTGTATATATACGATTTGGTCAGCTATATCAATGTAGTTCATCTTGTATGTCCCCGTGTATAGTGGAAGCCTTGTCGGCTTGCATATTTTTTATGTTTTGGTTAACTGTGACTTCTCAGGAGACAGGTTCTTTCTGATGTATGATATGATGAGATCACAACATGCTTTTATAGAGAGCCATATTATTTTTAGTTTCAGTCCGATTATATCTAGCGGGTCGCATACGGGTGCCCAGATCGGGCATTAGTCATGGCCCATCGGTTTGGGTCATGACATTTCTCTTCTTACTTCCAACGTCTTTGGAATCTTAATTAGAGTCGTTAAATAACTTTTCTTACTTATAGAAACATCGCATGCTTCTTTCCCTACGTTAGTCTATTTACTATGCAACGACATGGAATTTTTCGAGGTGTAACATCCTTCCCCCTTTAAAAACATTCGTTCTCGAATGTTATGTTCTCGGGAATTCTACGAAAATTTCGCTAGAGTTTCCCCTGTAACATGGTGCTATCACCCCGTCACAACAGCCCACAATAAACATGCCTGACAGGGCCAAAACACAATAGCAATATTTTTATGGCCACACACGACCAACAGCATGAAAAGAAAGCATTCATACCTCATAATGTTGATGTTTCATCTTCAATCTCTTCCGGGGGTAGTAATAAATTGTCACAACCCGTCTAGGGGCCGCGACGGGCACCCGGGGCTAACCACCGAGCACCGCTCGCACTAACACTTTCTTAACTCAATTGACAAACATTCGTCTTTATCGAATACCTTAAATAGAGAATTTGCTTTTCGCTAGAAACATTATCTTTGTAATACAAAAACTTGTTTGAATACTTATAAACAAACACACTGCCTACATCATGGAACCACAACCCCGTCTAGTACCTACGAGCCTCTCCGGATGACATATACAATATACACAAAAGGGATCAACCAAATAGCACCTCGGAAGATGGAGTGCTCCTCGAACACGGCATTTTGGTGGCTTCTACCGAGGGGGATGCCTCCTCTGTCTACCTGTGGGCATGAACACAGCGTCCAAAGAAAAGGACGTCAGTACGAATAATGTACCGAGTATGTAAGGTATACATCAATAAAATAAGAGGTGATAAGGGGATAACATAACACAATGAATAACCGATCTTGCTTGCCTCGAGGCGGATTCATGCGCATACTCATAAACATCATATTATATATTGCTACGGAACGTGTAGCCCGATCCATCCGTCATCATATATATATATATAAAAACTATGCCACGAAACGTAC